>NC_083686.1:9015681-9318712 GCF_033118175.1 Dama dama | reverse complement strand
AGAATAGAAAGCATAAACTTTTGATATACTAAACCAGCTTTGATCAATAAGAACATACTGACCAGCTTCCATGCCTCCTCCTATATGGTGGGTTGTGGAAATCAAGACAAGGAGGTGCAATTCCTGTCTGTGAAAATCACTAAACACTTTATTGTGTTTGTAGCTAACATTTACCAAGGACTCACCCAGACAGAAACTGTGCTAAATACTATACTTCCTGCAATCCTCCCAACTGCCTTAGGATATTGATAATATCTCCAAACATACTCAACTGTATAAAGAAATTTTATTAGTGGTTCCCAAATTTTAGTGTGGATAAAACCAGTTGGAGACCTGTCATTAAAGTATAAGAGTCCCAAGGATCCTCATTCCGTATACCTTCAATCAGTTCAGTTCAGTTCAGTTGTTCAGGCATGTCCAACTCTTTCGACCCCATGGACTACAACAAGCCAGGCCTCCCTGTCCATCACCAACTCCCAGAGTTCACTCAAACTCATGCCCATTGAGTGGGTGATGCCATCCAACCATCTCATCCTCTGTCGTCCCCTTCTCCTCCCGCCCAACATCAGGGTCTTTTCAAATAAGTCAGCTCTTCACATCAGGTGGCCAAAGTATTGGAGTTTCAGCTTCAATATCAGTCCTTTCAATGAATATTCAGCACTGATTTCCTTTAGGATTGATTGGTTGGATCTCCTTGCAGTCCAAGGGACTCCCAAGAGTCTTCTCCAACACCACAGTTCAAAAGAATCAATTCTTCGGCACTCAGTTTTCTTTACAGTCCAACTCTCACACCCATACATGGCCACTGGAAAAACCATAGCCTTGACTAGACGGACATTTGTTGTCAAAGTAATGTCTGCTTTTTATATGCTGTCTAGGTTGGTCATAAATTTTCTTCCAAGGAGTAAGCATCTTCTAATTTCATGGCTGCAGTCACCATCTGCAGTGATTTTGGAGCCCCAAAAAATAAAGTCTGCCACTGTTTCCACTGTTTCTTCATCTATTTGCCATGAAGTGATGGGACCAGATGCCATGATCTTTGTTTTCTGAATGTTGAGCTTTAAGCCAACTTTTTCACTCTCTTCTTTCACTTTCATCAAGAGGCTCTTTAGTTCTTCTTCACTTTCTGCCACTAGGGTGGTATCATCTGCATACCTTCAATAGAGTTTGGGAATTTACATTTTTAGCCAAGTCTCCACGTGTTCTGAAGCAGGTGGATTATGGACAATTAATACAGAAGCACAATCATATATTATTAAATATGAGATCCCATGGACAGAGGAAGGTAGTGGGCTACAGCCCATGAGATCACCAATAATCAGATACAATTGAGCAACTGAGAACACACACACGCACCAGGGGACACAGAGATCTTGAAGGCTAGTATCTCCCACTGAAAAAAGAAAATCCTATTGCCAGCACCACTTGAAACACTTGTGAAAAAGTGTATTAATAGGACCCTGGGCTTATCCCTTAGAGGTCCTGATGCAACAATCTGAGGACAAGCTCAAGAATCTGTTTGTTTCAGCCAGAAATTTTTGTCCCAAGTGATTCTTAAGGTCAGGAAAATTTGTAGTAGATTAAAGGAATTGTCTGTGGTTAGCTAGTAATATCCTCTCAGAAGGAGAACTGAAACCCAGTTCTCCAGCTCCCAGGTCAGAGTTCTTTCAATGTTATTTTCTCCTTGAAAAAAAGTATTGATAGGATCAGCCTAGGTTATTACACTGCCCCAATTTTTAGAAAGAAAATGTGGAGTTCTTTTCTGCAGCTATTTCAGGTGTCCTCAGCTCATTCTCAGGGATTCCCAGGCAGCTCAGTGGTAAGGAATCTGCCTGCCAATGCAGGGGATGCAGGTTCAATCCCTGGGTTGGGAAGATCCGCTGCAGGAGGACGTAACAACCCACTCCAGGATTCTTTCCTGGATAATCCCATGGAAAGAGGAGACTGGTGGGCTACAGTCCTCGGAGTTGCAAAAGAGTTGGACACAACTCCGTGACTGAGCGTGCATGCACACAGCTCATTCTCAGAGCTGTGATCAACACGCACTGCTTAAACCACATCACAAAGCACTTCCAGCGTGGAAACTGTAGAACAGAATGGCTGCGTGTCAAGCCTGATGAGGGGTAAAAACAAATCTGTGGAAACTGTTGTCAGAATCACCAAAACTGCTTAGCCAGCTGCGGGGAGCAAACAAATCCACTGAAACATTAACTCAGGCAGAAGGTTCCAGCTCATTTCAAGTGGGCTCATTTGTTTTCCCATTACGGCTCAGCAGCGTCTACCTGGGCTGTGTTTGCAGGGTTCCGGCAGCGTCATGACAGAGTTGGGGAAGGCTGATGGATTTATGACACACAGCCTTGATGACATATTTACCAAGCCCGGCTTGCAGGATTCCAGGGGCGGGAGGCTGGGAGCTTGAAAAGGAGAAAGCAGCTGGAATTTGAGCTGGCTGGGAAAAATGATCAGTAGGAGGCTACTGATGAGAGAAGTCTCTGCTGACCTGTGTGTTGAAGCAGTATCACCTCTGAGGGACGAGGGTTTCAGAGATTCTGACCCTGTGGGGTACTCTGGTGTTTTCTGCCTGGATAGCTATGAAGAAGTCACTTGACTCCTTTGAGCTTCAATTTCCACAGTAGAACAAACAGGATTAATTCCCTTTCAATCCACAGGATCAGTGCGATGTGTCACATGGTAGAAATACAAGGCTGCTTCCCAGTGGCACTAGTGGTAAAGAACCTGCCTTCCAATGCAAGAGACACAACAGATGCGGGTTCGATCCCTGGGTTGGGAAGATCCTCTGGAGGAGGGCACGGCAACCCACCCCAGTATTCTTGCCTGGAGAATCCCAAGGACAGATGAGCCCGGCAGGCTGCAGTCCATGGGGTCACAAAGAGTCGGACATAACTGAAGTGACTCAGCATATTGGTATTGTTGTTCAGTCACTCAGTCGTGTCTGACACTTTGCAACCCCATGGACTATAGCACACCAGGCCTCCCTGTCCTTAACTATCTCCCAAAACTTGCTCAAACTCATGTCCATTGAGTCGGTGATGCCATCCAGCCATCTCATCCTCTGTCATCCCATTCTCCTCCTGCCTTCAATTTTTCCCAGCATCAGGGTCTTTTCACAATGAGTTAGCTCTTTGAATCAGGTGGCCAAAGTATTGGAGCTTCAGCTTGAGTCCTTCCAATGAATATTCAAAGTTGATTTCATTTAGGATTAACTGGTTTGACCTCCTTGCAGTCCAAGGGACTCTCAAGAGTCTTCTCCAATATCACAGTTCAAAAAGCATCAATTATTCTGTACTCAGCCTTCTTTATGGTCCAACTCTCACTTCCATACCTGACTACTGGAAAAACCATAGCTTTGGCTATACAGATCTTTGTTGGCAAAGTAGTGTCTCTGCTTCTTAATATGTTATCTAGGTTTATATAGCACATAGTTCATATATATAGTTATAATGCACATTGTTCATATAACACATTGTTATATGATCTGGTATTAGAAATATTCATACATTCCAGAAGTTAAGACTAAACTATTGCTAAGAAATAATTCCCTTACTTCTGGTTTGTTTTGTTGTTGTTTCATCTGAAGGATAGGAAACCACATTGTGCTAACAAGGAAAAAGATTTTGTTTCTTGGCTAATTTATATTTCTTGTTAGAGAGATGGACAAATATAAATTATTAAGCAAATACTATGCTGGAAGCTTTATATAATATTTTACATTCAATGTTCACAAAATCCTTGCAAATTAATGACTATTATTTCTACTTTATGGATGAAGAAACAGACTCAGAGAGCTTAAGAGCTTTGCCTGTAAATTACACAGAGCCAGACTTTGAGCAGTACCTGGGACATAGCAAGTGTTCAACAAATATATACATATATATTTTATGATCTCAAGACATTCAGCAAAACATCTGATTTCCCCTTGCAGGTGGAGTTCTCAAGATAACTGTGCTGTATTCTTACATGCCTGTAATCAGTGAGAGCTGAATCCTTAAGAAAGCGGCAATACAAAGACACAAGGATAAAGGTTTAGTATGGTGCTTCCCTAGGGACTCAAGTGGTAAAGACTACGCCTGCAATGCAGGAGACCTGGCTTTGATCCCCTGGTCGGGAAGATCCCCTGGAGAAGGGAATGGCTACCCTCTCCACTATTCTTGCCTGGAGAATCCCATGAACAGAGGAGCCAGTGGGCTACAGTCAATGGGGTCCCAAAGAGTTGGACACAACTGAACAACTAACACATACACACTGATACGGTGCCACAAATTTTATTTGTCCTGTCACCCTCATTTTATTATAATAGGAGTGCAGGAAAGGTGAAAACACAATAAAGGCAGTGATACACTTGCAGAAGCCAAAATTTAAATTCATGTCTGGAAAAAATATTCGCTTCCTTCCTTAGATTTTCACAAACATTAATGACAAGACTATCACATTATGCATGAATAAGATTAGCATAATTCTGCCTAATGAATTAATTCCTTCTGTGAAACTAAAGGTAAAAATGTTTCTCTTTCCCCTAATCCTCTCTAATACATGCAGGTTTGCTAACAGAAATTATTATTTTCCACATTATGATACATTTATTAGGTGGATTCTCACCTTACGTATACATGAGTGAATAGAGAATATACTTAATTGCAGTCTGTGCAAATATGCAACTTCCATTTTAAGAACCAGAAAGACCAAAAAATTTTTTTTCACTTTAGTCTCAGGAAATTTATGGTCACATTAGGATGATTGGTTTCACTCAGATGCTTGATCCAAAGAAATTATTTTTTTCCTATGCTTTCCTGGATCTAAGAAAATGGACATCCTTTACTTTGTTTTTAAAAGTGCAAAACAGTACAAATATTTTGGAAAGCTGTCTGTCAGCATGCATCAAGAAATGTTAATATATTCTTTTGACCCAGGAATTTCATCTCTGGAATGTGTCTTATGGAAATAATCCTAAATGTAGAAATCATACTGTGTATACTCAGTAGCATGTTATCTATAATAATAAAAAAAATTACAAAACCTTAGATGTTCTATAATAAAGGAGAAGCTAAATGAACCACGGTATTACTTCGAGTGGAGGAGTATACAGATATTTTAAGATGATATATACAAAAACTATAAAATTTGTAATAACATGGAAAATTATAAAATTAAACCCTATAGAGTTTGACTTAACTTACCTTGGTCACAAAGCTAGTTTTGAAACCAAATTCTGTGCCATTCTGAGTACCCAAGACCACCCTTAAGTCACCAGTTTGCTAGGACTACAGAGATCCAATAAGCTTTCATGATAACAGTTGTAGTTTATTACAGCAAAAAGAAAGTGGAAGTTGTGCAGTTGTGTCAGACTCTTTGTGACCCCATGGACTAAACAGTCCAAGGGATCCTCTAGGCCATAATACTAGAGTGGGTAGCTTTTCCCTTCTCCAGGGGATCTTCCCAACCCAGGGATTGAACCCAGGTCTCCTGCATTGCAGGCGGATTCTTTACCAGCTGAGCCACAAGGGAAGCCCATTACAGCCAAATGGTAGAGGTTAAAGTCAGTAAAGGCAAACAGACCAGAGTTCAGGAGAGTTCATTTGTCCTCTCCCCATGGAGTAGGACAGAAGACATTTAATTCTCCCTGCAGCCACGTGTGCCAATGCGTATGGAGCATTGGCAACCACGGAGGCACATCTGAGCACTGATGTCCAGTATTTCTGTTGTGGCCTGTCATGTAGGCACGGACTGACCTTAGTTTCTTAGTCTCTAATTCCTCCAGATATGAAACTGACACAGCTTGGCCCAAGGCCTCCATCATAAATAAATCTGTTAGCACAAACTATCTGGAGTAGCTCAAGCCTCGAGGAGTAAGAAGACACTCTTATCAGGCAGGGATTTCCAAGGGATAAGCCTGTGAAGGACTAGTCTTCACTTTGGAATGTGCAGAGTTTGAACATCCCAGATGTGGAGTTAACCCTTCACTGTGCAAATGCCAATTAGAATTCAGAGCCTGAATGCTTAGCCATTATTTTGCCAAGCAATAAACTGTAATCAGTTGCCCAGTTCTGTGAACCACCTGAACCATAGCTAAGTGATATGAAGTTGAAAAATAATGATCCTTGCCTATGGTAAGTGCACTGGCCAGCAAGCAGACTTTGCAAGTCGTGTGCAAAGGTGAAGATATGTCCAATGGTGAGGGTGAAAGAATAAGAATTCCCTTTGAAGTGGAGAGTTGAAGCAAGAGGTAAATCGTCAGCAAGTCAGAGAAGTTTATTTGGAGGCTTGTGGGGGAGGTAGAGGCATCATAGATTTCAGGAGTGAAAAGTGATTTGGGCATTTATTTCTGCCAACTGTGTTTGAATATACAACTACCTTAAAAACATTAATTTAACAAAGTGGCTGGGGTTGGCTGGAACAAAGAGTGAAAAAAAAGGAGAGGTTAAAGGTAAAACTAGATGTGCAGAGGAGGGTCATTAGGAGGCTTTGTGTTTTTAAGAAAGGTAATGCTGATCCTAAAAGACACTGGGAGTGACTGAACAGTTTAGAGCCCTGGAGAAAGATGGTCAGATTTTTCCTTCTTTAAAACAAGTCTCATGGTAGAGTGGAACTTAGGATGGCAAAACCTGATGGGAGGTAGGCAGACCAGGTAGGTGGTAACTAAAAAAATTCCCATGGGGAGAAAAATGAATGTCTACACTAAGAGAGTGGTTGTCACAGTAGAAAAAAAGGATAAGATGGAGAGAGAGAACAATGGAGAGATAGCAAGGGGATAGAGGATTGTGTATGAAGGAGTGAAGGAAGCCTTACTTCTTGACCTCGGGGACTACTATGTTGATGTTATTATCCAACTAGAATATTCTATTAGTCAACTAGAAAGGGAACCATCAGTTCAGTTCAGTTCAGTTCAGTCACTCAGTCGTGTCCGACTCTTTGCAACCCCATGAACCACAGCACACCAGGCCTCCCTGTCCATCACCAACTCCCGGAGCTTACCCAAACTCATGTCCATCGAGTCAGTGATGCCATCCAGCCATCTCATCCTCTGTCATCCCCTTCTCCTCCTGCCCTCAATTTTTCCCAGCATCAAATGAGTCAGCTCTTCACATCAGGTGGCCAAAGTATTGGAGTTTCATCTTCAACATCAATCCTTCCAATGAACACCCAGGACTGATCTCCTTTAGGATGGACTGGTTGGATCTCCTTGCAGTCCAAGGGACTCTCAAGAGTCTTCTCCAACACCACAGTTCAAAAGCATCAGTTCTTTGTCACTCAGCTTTCTTTATAGTCCAACTCTCACATCCATACATGGCCACTGGAAAAACCATAGCCTTGACTAGACAGACCTTTGTTGGCAAAGTAATGTCTCTGCATTTTAATATGCTGTCTAGGTTGGTCATAACTTTCCTACTCATCTGGGGCCTGCAATTGAGATAATGCTGTACATTCAGCACATCTGTTTATTTTCCTCCTAGTCCCATAGGAAGATTGTACAGTAGACCTACATGATTGACTTCCAGCTGATGAAACGGGCAGAAATGAGGTCTGTCACTGGCAGTTCCAGCTCCTAAAGTTCTCCCCAGGAACTTTTGTGTTCCTTCCTCTGTGTGTGTCAAGTGTAGACTCCAGGGCAATTGTGAGCTACAGAACAGAAGCAGCCTGGGGCTGAGAGATGCTGCTGAAAGAAAAACCACCATGCACGCATTAGACCATGGTGGGGTGAAGAATAGTCTTCCACAATATTATGCCAGTGATGTCTGCTGTTGTTTCCAACAGAAGTCAGCCTGCCCTGACTAAATCAGAAATTGGTACCTCGAAATAGGGAGTTGTAAAAACAAAACCAACCAAACAGCAGAAACTAAACAAAACAAAGTGAACTGACTTGTGTGTCATTTCCTTAGTGGGCTGACAGGTGATACAGAAGTGGCTGACTGCAGATGAGCAGGCTGGTCACTGGATGGCTAGAGATCCAGGCTGCACAGTAACAAGTCACTTGATCAAATTGTGATAACTGGGACAGCAGCTCATGTTCCTCATGAGCTGAAAAAGAGTCTGTGAATGGTGTGTATTAGTTGTTATTGAGTGCCTTTGGCAAGAATTAAATTAAAGGGGAAAATAGCTCAGGAAAGAATTGGCTGGTTGGCAAGCAGAAAATAAACAGAATGCCAAAGTCCAGAAATTTAAAGCTGTTCAGTGTTGGAAAAGCTAACCATTCCAAGGTCCCAAGTGTAAAAGATGTTAAGTTTAAGAAGCTTTGTATGAAAGACCCAGTACAGAGTCTCATCTGAATAAAGGGACTAAGCCCTGGGGCAAAGACCTGAATAAGGATGTAGCTTTCCTTTATATTGTTTCAGAATACCTCAAGATAGGGGATACCCTTAAATAGAGAAAGAAGGAGATCTCACAATGAAGAAGTAAAGATATAAATCAGAATCATGGCTCCGGAAAGAACTTTGGGTATGGTAACAGACACATGAGTCTGACTAATAAGAAATAAATCAGAAGCTTGCACAATTTGTAAGCTTTTAAGGAAAGTGTTTTTCCAAAGAAAATATGAAACTGGAATAAAAATATTAATTGAAGAGAAAAAAAGACTTTGTTCAAGACTTGAAATTACCGTACAATCACCAAACTTTCAAGAGCAGGAATGAAGCTGAAGATGCAATGTAGGAAAGAAATACCCTCTTTACCTTTTCAGACGTGGCCAACAGGGATTACATATGTGAGGAACCCCCTGAAAGGTGGGACCTGTCATCTCAGAGCATCATGGGCAGGAAAGCTCCTACATGAGGGCAAAATGGAAGCCCAAGTCAGAACTTCTCCCTTCCCTTAAGGCAGAAAACTTCCAAAACACCTATTCAGCAAGACTTGGACATGAGTTACTATGATCCAGGAGTTCCTTTTCTCTGTCCAAATGGAAATTTTATTCCACCTTTATTTCATCAGCAGTATCTAGTCTGATAAAGAGGACTCTGTGTTACCCACAGACTTGGGCTTTGAGATTGGTGCAATTTCTAAATGGGGCTTTGAGTTGTCCTTCTTAGGAAGAAGATAAAGTGGATCCTAAGTATGGGGAGAAAGGGTCAAGACCCTGAAAACTCCAAAATGATCTTCACACTCCTTTCCTTTCTGTAACCAACATGAATTAAGAGGCTACTGGAAGCCTTGAAGCCTAACTGTGAAAGATAGCAGAGCCATAGCAAAGAGCCTGGATCCCTGAACACCTGTGTGGAGACCCGACCCAGCCATGACTACATTGCACAGGGTGAGCAATTAACTTTCCAGGGCATGTATGTTGTAGCAGCTAGCAAGATGTATTCTGACCAATATAACACAAAGGTTATCAACTAAATTTTGTACATGGTGAGTTAGAGATGCCTATAAAACATTGAGACTGAAATATTTATAAGACAATTGTATTTATTTGTGTGTGTGTGTGTGTGTGTGTGTGTGTGTGTGTGTGTGTGTGTGTGTGTGTACCATCTAGGGAAAATGTCTAAGGTGACTACTAACTCATTTCTACTTCTTCCATTGAGAGATGAAGTCTAATCCTTTTGTATTTGGATGGGACATAGTAACTTGATTGACAGATTAATGTGGCATGTGAAGCTAAGACAAAAAGCTTTGCAGCTTTGTCTGCATGCTTGCAACACTGGCTCCAAGAGCTCTGAGTGATCCTATAAAATGTCTAAATACTCTGCAACTGTCATGCTGAAGTAGCCATAGGTTGGGGCTATGACTGACAGCCTCAGCTGAACTTTCTGGCCCTCTCTACTAGGGTGCCAGACATGCCAGCCTTCTTATCCTCCAGACCAGCTCATCACCAGCTGAATACTGACTGACCACTGTCAAGGAAAGTCTAACAGAAGCAGTGGGATGTGGGCTAACTGGCCCTCTGGGAAAAAATAAGAAAGATTCTAGTGTTTCCTGATTCTGTAATTGAAATATCTCCACTGTGGCTGGTTCCAAGATACTAAAGGATTAGCCATGGAGTTTACAAAATTCCTGAATATTTAGCAAATGGCTCTAGTGAACCAATGCAAGCCATTCATGGCACATCATAGAAGAATCCCTAGCTGAGCCTTGTTTGAATTCTTGAGCCATAACATCATAAGATATACTACAATGTTTGTTGCTTTAAGGCACAAAGTTTTGAGTCATTTTTATATAGTGATTGCTGCTGTTTTTGTTGAGCAGCTAAGTTGTGTCAAACTCTTTGCAACCCTATGGACTGCAGCCCACTGGTAGTTAGTCGTCATTGTTCAGTTGCTCAGTCACATCCAATTTTTTGTGGCTCCGTGGACTGCAGTATGCCAGGCTTCCCTATCCTTCACCATTTCCTAGAGCTTGCTCAAACTCATGTCCATTGAGTCAGTGATGCCATCCAACCATCTTGTCCTCTGTCATCCCCTTCTCCTCCTGCCTTCAATCTTTCCCAGCATCAGGGTCTTTTCCAATGAGTCAGCTCTTCACATCAGGTGGCCAAAATATTGCAGCTTCAGCCTCAGCATCAGTCCCTCCAATGAATATTCAGGATCAATTTCCTTTAGGGTGAACTGGTTTGATCTCCTTGCAGTCCAAGGGACTCTCAAGCATCTTCAACATCACAGTTCAAAAGCATCAATAGGTAGGTAATAAGTAAGTTTTTTTTTTCCATTTTTAAAATTTTTTTTCATTTATTTTTATTAGTTGGAGGCTAATTACTTTACAATATTGCAGTGGTTTTTGCCATACATTGACATGAATCAGCCATGGATCCATATGTGTTTCCCATCCCGATTCCCCCTCCCGCCTCCCTCCCCACCCCATTCCTCTGGGTCTTCCCAGTGCACCAGCCCTGAGCACTTGTCTCATGCATCCAACCTGGGCTGGTGATCTGTTTCACCCTTGACAGTATACTTGTTTCAATGCTGTTCTCTCAGAACATCCCACCCTCGCCTTCTCCCACAGAGTCCAAAAGTCTCTTCTGTACACCTGTGTCTCTTTTTCTGTTTTGCATATAGGGTTATCATTACCATCTTTTTAAATTCCATATATATGCGTTAGTATACTGTATTGGTCTTTATCTTTCTGGCTTACTTCACTCTGTATAATGGGCTCCAGTTTCATCCATCTCATTAGAACTGATTCAAATGAATTCTTTTTAATGGCTGAGTAATATTCCATGGTGTATATGTACCACAGCTTCCTTATCCATTCGTCTGCTGATGGGCATCTAGATTGCTTCCATGTCCTGGCTATTATAAACAGTGCTGTGATGAACATTGGGGTACATGTATCTCTTTCAGATCTGGTTTCCTCAGTGTGTATGCTCAGAAGTGGGATTGCTGGGTCATATGGCAGTTCTATTTCCAGTTTTTTAAGAAGTCTCCACACTCTTCTCCATAGTGGCTGTACTAGTTTGCATTCCCACCAACAGTGTAAGAGGGTTCCCTTTTCTCCACACCCTCTCCAGCATTTATTGCTTGTAGACTTTTGGATAGCAGCCATCCTGACTGGCGTGTAATGGTACCTCATTGTGGTTTTGATTTGCATTTCTCTGATAATGAGTGATGTTGAGCATCTTTTCATGTGTTTGTTAGCCATCAGTATGTCTTCTTTGGAGAGATGTCTGTTTAGTTCTTTGGCCCATTTTTTGATTGGGTCATTTATTTTTCTGGAATTGAGCTGCAGGAGTTGCTTGTGCATTTTTGAGATTAATCCTTTAAATTATGTGATTTGGATACAAGTGACTCAGCTGGTAAAAAGTCCACCTGCCAAAGCAGAAGACACGAGAAGCAGGTTTGATCCCTGAGTCAGGAAGATAGTCTCATTCAATGTACTCCCCTTCCTTTTATTTCAACACAAAGTTGAGCAAACTCCAGGAGATGATGGAGAGCAGAAGAACATGATGAGCTGCAGTCATGGGGTTGCAAAGAGTCAGACACAAGTAAGTAACTCAACAAGAGGCATGCACACTCCTGCATCGGCCAAAAGTTTGGACAACTATTCCAAAATGGGTTTGAAAACTTCCCATTAGCTCTTTCAAAACAAGTTTGAAGAGCTCTTATCTATCATTTCCCCATCAAAACAATAACTAACTGTATTTTGGTTCACTTGCATTTGTTCATTTCATTCTTCCAACTCCATGAAGAAGATACCATATTTCTCCTGTTTTGCAGGAAAAAAAAAATGAGGATTAAAGACTTGAATATCTTGACTAAAGTGTCACAGTCAGCTGTGGACAGAAAATCAACTGAAATTGAGGTGAACCTGATTCCAACTCTATACTCTTTATTGCTGTTGTTTAATCACTAAGTCATGTCCAATTCTTTTGCATTTCCTCTGACCATCGGATTTTCCAGGCTAGAATACTGGAGTGGGTTGCCATTTCCTACTCCAGGGGATCTTCCAGGATCAGGGGTTGAACCTACAGCTCCTGCCGCATCTCCTGCATTGCGGGCAGATTCCTTATGGCTGAGCCACTGAGGACGAATATACGCTTAATCACTACCTTATTTTTTTCTAATTTTTTTCATTTATTTTTATTAGTTGGAGGCTAATTACTTCATAATATTGTAGCGGTTTTGTCATATCTTAGATTGCCATAAATTCCATGTTTCTGAAGCAAAATAGGAAAAATTAACAGTTTCAACTATTGAACCTCATTTTCCTCATCTATAAAATGAGGAGAATTTGTAAAATAGTAAAAATATCCAAAGTCAGTGTGACATTGTGATTTATAATAACCAAAAAATTTGATCTTTGATCCTGTTCCTCACACAGAGCTCCTAAAATAGTCAGGGTTTCTTATAAGAGATATAACGATACCTTTTATCAATGAGGTGATTTTTGGAAAGCCTTTAGGTAACCTTAGAATGGGGATTGGTTGCCATGGAAACCAATCTTGATTAAAGGATTGGAGTGTTCAGTAGCTTCTTCCCCCAGCCTCCAGGGGAAGGAGAGAAGCTGGAGGCAGAATCAGTTGCTAATGGCCAATGATTTAATCAATCAGCATTGCATAATTAAAGCTTAATTAAAATCCAAAGGATGAGGTTTAGAGAGCTTCTGGGTTGGTGAACATGTGGTGGTGCTGGGGGATGCCCCTGGAGAGGACATGGCAGCTTCCAGCTCTTTCCCCATACTTTGCCCTATACATCTCCACCTGTCAGTTCCTGAGTTGTATCCTTTTATTACAAATTGGTGATCTGGTAAGAAAAATATTTCTTTGAATCCTGTGAGTCTTTCTAGCAAATTAATCAAACCTGAGAGGAAAGTTGTGGGAACACCCAGTTTATAGCCAGTGGGTCAGAAAAACAGATAAAAACCTGGGCTAGAAACTAGCATGTGAGGTGGGGGTGGGGGCTATCTTGTAGGACTGAGTTCTTAGCCTGTGGTATCTGATGCTATTTCCAGGTAGATAGTCTCAGAATTGTGTTGTATTATAGGACACACACTGGTATCTGGAGCTTTGATTGTTGGTGTGGGAACCACCCCACACACACTTTGAAATTGGTCTCAGAACAACAAAATAATCAGGTACTATAAATGTCCACTTTTTTCAAGAACAATAGCTTGCAGTCAGACACCGTGAAGTCTTCTTTAACTAAAATATCACCTTTTGCTCACTCCCTCATCCCAGCTCCCTTTGGCAGTAGCTGTCATCTCTTCTGGGAATGACTTGCTGATATCCCTACTGGAGACATTTGGCTTTTGAATATACTTAAAGATGCTTCATTTCCCTTGTTGTCTTTGTCTGCACATTGTTAATTATCACCTGAGTCCCACAAGGTCTCTGGGAATCAATGGAGGGCTTGCAAAAGCATTTTCTAGACCCAGAGGACCAGCAGATCTACGATCTGTTTGTTTAGCTGTGTTGTTTCTTTTCTTCCAAGTTTCATCTCACCAGACACATAGTGGTATTTCAATTGATCTTGGTCATTTAGACTGATTTCCCACTTCCATGGGATATAGTATTGCTGCAAAACATTTGTATTTTCTTGGTCATTCATTTAATCAATATATCTTCAGTGCATCCTATAGTAGAGCCCTGAAAGTCAGGAAAACTAGCATGATTCAGTTAAAATCTCCACCTTTAGATACCCACAATCCTGTTGGAGAGGGAGAGAGACCAGGAAAGAGAAAATTACAAAGTAGTATGATAAAGGCAATGAGAAATCTCTGGAAAGGCACTGTGGGCTCACAGAGAAGGAAGATCTCATCTGAAGATTGGGGGTTGATCTGAGAAGGCCGCTGTAACAATATGTGTCTGAACCGAATAGCAGAGCAGGAGTTTAAGTTGGCAGGTGAAGGAGGAGGGCAGTCAGATACTGTGGAGGGCACTGTAAAAAGAGTATGGGCACCTTCAGTCACTCCTCATGCATTTAATAGACACTGGCTGTGCCAATAGATATTATACTGTGCCATAGAGTATACCAGGTACCCAGAATATGGCCTTGAATAAGAGAAGCCAGATCCTTCCACTCCCCAAAGGTCTTATTGTCAAGTGGTCCCAACACTTGACCATTTGTCAGTAAGATTTTGGAAGGGTAGGATATGACAAACACCAGTCATGGTCAGAAGAAAGGGCAGAGTGGGAAAGTGGTCACGATGAGCTGAGGAGGGGCTCAAGGTGCTGCCAGGTAAGAAGCAAGAAGAGATGAAAATGAAGCCGCGCCCGAGGCCAGAGCCCAGTCAGGTCACGCAGACAGCTCAGGTATTTGTTTTAGAAAGGTCTCCCTGCCAAAGCTGGGAAAATCTGGGAGACAAAAAAGACCAGCCACTTGTTTCATTCATCTCAACAAATATTTAAAAACAGAAGATGCGAAGGTAAGAGGGATCCAAGTCCTGTGTCCTGAGCAAGCTTCTCAGCAGGAGAGAAATTTACACACCAAGGTCAATTCTGGCTCAATTTCTTCTCATAGAAACAGACAGGAAATGATGTCCTCCCCGCCTCCCGACCCGCCCCCCACCACCACCCCGGCCCCAGACATCCCCCCACCCCCGGCCCCATTGAGAAGAAACTAGTCCTGACTGAGGAAGTGAAGCGAAAGTGCTAAAGTGGAATCGACATTAGCTAAATTCCCAGTTCTGGGTAACATTTCATCCAGCAGAGGAAACACTCATCTACTGGGCATGGGGGGCGGGGGGGGGGGGGGGGGGGGGGCGGGGAGGGAAGGAGCAGGGGATGAACTCATGGTCTAAATGATTGCAAAAATAGCCTGATTCAAAATAAAGATCTCGTGACCCACACGTGTCATCAGACAATGAATGGCAGTCACCACGCAGAAATGGACAACGATGGTTTAGCACACACGCTTCCGACACAGGGACCTCTGAAATCCATTACAGCAGTCATCTGATTCTGCAGTAGGGATGCAGGACTGTCTTTTGGGGCGAAGAGATTGTCCTTGTCTCTCTACAACAAAATGGGATTTTGGAGAGAGGGAAGATCACCAAGGGGCTAATTAAAAAGAGTTATCAAGCACCGGGCGAGAGTCCAAACGCTGAGCAGTCAGAATTCGGGAAGATGCTTTCAGGCAATCTCTTCATCAACGGAAATAACGGGCCTGATGACCGGAAGGCTGGAGAGTCAGGTTCTTAAAGAACAAACCACCGAGGACTATAGAGCGCCCCCTATCTAGAGAAGAGGGCACTTCGCTACATAAAACCAGATGACCACGCGGCTTAGTAACGTCTCCGAAAGCCTACCAAAGTACTTCAAAAAAGAATCTAGTTTTAAATTAGATCAGAACAACAGGAGACTGTCCTCAGCGCAATAGATGTTTCCACGCTTTATTTCAACAAATACTTATGTCTTACATGGGCAACTAATACAAATATGGAGCCGAGGATTTAGTCTCATGAAAATGTTCATTAAATGGAGAGAATTGGTTCATGTATTTAATTCTGACTCATTGAGCCTAGATAACATAGGTTGTCTGGACCCAGAGGTAAGAAAACAAACAGACAAACAAACATAGGTCTTCTCTGAAGGAGACGTCACCTTTGGGGAGGGAATTGCAAGCACAGCAGGTGTTGTATCGTGATGTGGAGAGGTGAGATGCAGTCAGGCAGTGTTAGGAGAGCTGAGGAAGGGGCGCTCAGAAGGCCTTTGAAAAGGGCTGAGACTGCATATAAGTGTTAACAGAAGAGACAAGAAAGAGAAGAGGTAAGAAAAGGTAGATAGGGATGGACACACATACACTATTGTTAACAAAGGTCCATCTAGTCAAAACTATGTTTTTTTCCAGTAGTCATGTATGGATGTGACAGTTGGACCATAAAGAAGGCTGAGCACTGAAGAACTGATGCTTTTGAATTGTGGTGTTGGAGAAGACTCCTGAGAATCCCTTGGACTGCAAGGAGATCCAACCAGTCCATCCTAAATCAATCCTGAATATTCACTGCAAGGACCAATGCTGAAGCTGAAGCTCCAATACTTTGGCCACCTGATGTGAAGAGCTGACTCACTGGAAGAGACCCTGATGCTGGGAAAGAGGGATGGCAAAAGGAGAAGAAGGCATCAGAGGATGAGATGGTTGGATGGCATCACCAACTCAATAAACATGAATTTGAGCAACCTCCAGAAGATAGTGAAGGACAGGGAAGCCTGGCGTGCTGCAGTCCATGAGGTCACAAAGAATCAGACATGGCTTAGCAACTGAACAACAATAATTTTTGACTTGGAAGAGTTATTCCCAAATAACCTTTATTAGAAGGGGAATGAGGAGAGTTTGATCCCACACCTCCAAACTCCCATCCCCACTCACCCGTCCTGACCTAGCAGTGCCGTGAGAGGGTGTGGCAACTTGCTTGCAGTTCTTCCATACCCTGTGATCTTGGATGCCTTGTTTTTCCTTTGAGTTTCAGCTTCCTTATCTGGAGAACGGGGACAAAGTGGCATTCTCCTAATACCAGGCACAGCATAAGCACTGGATAAAGAAAGGGAAAAAAAATATGAATGGATAGATGAGAAAGGAAGTGAGATTGGATATGTTTGGTACCTGACATTAGTAAGTGTCAAATATTAATATATGCTAACTTCACTCTTATCTTTTCCCCATATATTTGTGTAACACCACTCAGATTGTCATCTTAAAATATTTTTTAAAAGCCAAACAATTAAAAAAAAAAAAGCAAGACGAACAACAGCAAAGCTCCTTCTGATACCCACAGGCACAACTAACATTTTCCTCTCCTGGGCTCCCACAGCAATTAATAAACACATCAATTATAATACGGTTCATATTGGATGATAATTGTTTTTAATACTCCTGTTTTCCGCTCAAGAAGGGATTTTTTTTCCTAGAGATACTGTTTTGTTTAGGTCTGCATTTCTAATGCCAAGCACTAGAAATATATAATTTTCAATTGCAAGAAAATATATTATCTGTCCTCATAGATTAACTTAATGATCCCCATAAAAGAGTGCTATATTTCAGACATTTTATTTTGATAACTTAATGCAGCCGGGTGAAATTGTGTGATTTGCCCGAGGTCTCCCAGTGCACTCATAGCAGAGCTGGGACTAAATCTATGCCCCTTGAGTTTAAATAGCATACACCTTTCTACACAGCATCTTTAAAAATATATATGTATTTACTTATTTTTGGCTGTGCTGGGTCTTCATTGCTTCACAGGCTTCCCCCTAGTTTTAAGGAGTGGGGTCTACTCTCTAGCATGGTGCGCGGACTTATTGCAGTGGCTTCCTTCTTATGTAGCACAGGCTCTAGGGCGTGCAGGCTTCAGCAAATGCAGCATGTGGACTCAGTAGTCGTGACTCCCAGGCTCGGTAGCTGTGGTCCACGGACTTAGTTGTCACATAGTACGTGAGATCCTCCTCGATCAGGGATTGAACCCATGTCTCCTGCATTGGCAGGTGGAACCTTTGACCACTGAGCCACCAGGGAAGCCCCTCTATGCAGCATCTTGAGAAATAAGAAATGAAAGAAATATGGGATCAGATAGACACAGCATAGGTCTCTGGGTGCAGGGAGCGAAGAAGGGTAAGTGAAGACTCTGCCTGACTCATTATCTTTCCAAACAGAAAAAGTAGGTGCACAGCACAGAATTACCTTCATGACTCATATAAATAATAGCCAAAGAATCAATGTGCATATTTTTAGTTTTAGTTCAGTCAGTCATGTCCGACTCTCTGTGACCCCATGCATTACAAGATACTTATCAATTCCCTGGTAACAGTTCTCTCTGGAGAGAGAAAGAAGGAAATAAGATTGTTGATGTATCTGTAATTTTTTTAAAAAGAGCTGAAATAATATGATGGAATGATTGCATTTGTAAGATGAAGGTGGTGAATCCACAGGTATTGTTGTGTGCCATACTTTTCTAAAAGTTGAAAATATTTCAATTTTTTTTCTTTTTCAATGAAGTGAGGTTCTCCTTCTTTTCCTCCTCAGCCCATAGGTATCTGAAGGTCTTCCTAGCTCACAAGACAGAAAGGTAGAAGATGGAACTAAATGATTGTCAACCTGAATCTAAGGGCAAGGAGATGGAGGGGGCAGAACAGAGTCTGCCAGGCACAGAAGTTCAGGGGCCAGGGCTTTCAGGGAGGGAGTTCTAAGAGACTAAGAGAAGGTCCCCTCTTGGGACCTCAACCCAGAGTTGAGGATAAAGACAGCTATAACTTAGGACTATATCCACTCATTTTATCTCCTGCAGTTACCCAGAGGAGCAAGGTTCACTCCCTTTTCCTGTCATTCAGGGACCAATCTTAATATTTAAGGGTCCTCCAGAAAAAGAATTGGAAACTTCCTTTTGCTTTGTGAAAGCCTGGTAATTCTCCGGTAAATATCCCTGGAGTAAGAAAATTAAAAATGTCTCCATTTCCATTGCCTCATAATAATGATAATGATGGTAATAATAATAATAATTTGTTGATGGTGAATTATTTCCTAAGCATTAGAAAGCAACAAAAATGAAACCATACAACACAGATCTCATAACATTTAGCAACTATCTATCTTGTGATCACACTAGATAAATATACATTTTTAGATTTTCAGAATTGACATTTTCTCCCCTTTCAGAGAAATGTTTGCTATTGACTCAATTGTGCCATCTGGTGGTCTTAAGTCATATGTTGCCTGAACTGGAATTTTTTTTTTTTTTTTTTAATCTTAGGTGAGGCTGTGATTCTGCTAAAGAATACGTTTACACAGAATTACTAATTTTGAGAAGTTCCTTTACTGTGTGTCTGTCTGATGAAATATTAGGTACTTTCATTCTTTCATACATTTAATTTTCTCAACGACCCTAAGAAATATCCCCTCACTTTCTCTTTTGGGGGAGTGGAAAACAGGTTGAGAGAGGACAGAAATCCTGCAAAAATTCTGACAGCTGGTCTTATGGGGATGAGATTTAGACTCAGAACTTAGGACTCTGCAGCCTCTTCTCTTCCAGTTGTACATCGTAGTCTCAATAATACCTGGTTATTATCTTACGATAAAATAAATCATTAAGTTGCCCTTTCTGAAAGTGAGATAGATACTAAAAGTTTGTGTATTCATTCATTCATTCATTTATAATCCATACGTTTGGCATCAACCACACACTGCTGGAACACATTAATAGATCATGTCACACTGGAGATAAAAAACTAATTACATAGTGTCAGTTATTCAGCATCTGACAGCCTAGTAAAGATGACTATATACAGAAATAAAGCATGCTAAGTAGACGGAAAGAGATAGTTATGGCCACCGAGGAAAATTCACAATACAAAAACAATCGTTTGAAAATAATTGAACAGTGAATTTAAATTATCTCTGCAGCAGGCTCTGTTCTGTAATGAGATGTGTGGAATACTGGCAAGCTATGCAGATGCATCCCTTACCCAAACAATTAGGGCATCTGAATCTGCTTTGTTGCAAAGCTGTATTAGTCGGGTTAGTTAATGTCAACTCGTGCAACAGAGAAGCTCTGAACCTTCCTTAGTGGCTCAAAGGGTAAAGAATCTGCCTGCAATGCAGGAGACCCAGCTTCGATCCCTGGGTTGGGAAGATCCCCTGGAGTAGGGAATGGCAGTCCACTCCAGCATTCTTGCCTGGAGAATCTCATGGACAGAGGAGCCTAGCGGGCTACAATCCATGGGGTCTCAAAGAGTCAGAACCGACTGAGTGACTAACTTTATACATTAAAAGTTGATTTTTCACTTGTACCATAGTTGAATCTGGGTTCAACCATTGTCTCTTATATCTCTTTCCATCTGAAACATCCATCAGAAAAGCACAGTCCTCCAGTTTGCATCAGCAGGAGGAGAAAGGAATGGATGTGACTTAACAGGTGGAATGGTCATTTCTATTCTTAGTCCATTGGCCAAAAGTGGTCACATGACCCAGAGTAACTGCAAGGCATGCCGGGAATCAGAGGAGCACGTGGAGATGCAGGGAGCTTAGTTATCTGTGCACCAGAGGCCCAAAGCAGCACAGGTGATGGTTGGCCTATGAATTTGTATGAATGGGGAAAAAGGGGGGGAAAAATGACTTACTGGCATTTGTGAGACAAGTAATTCTCTGAAAATATTAGCAAAACGATTTTAAAAGTCAACAAATGGGGAAAAAATGGAATAATATCTCACTGGGAAAAACTAGTTGTAAGAGCAAGTTTTACACTTGTATTAATTCTTCCTTTGATACTCCATATTCTTCTGTGCCCATTGGCAGAAGAAAGATGTAACATGAGGCACTATTAGACAGTAACATCCTTTCGGTTATTTTAAAAGCCATGTATGTTACTTTCATCAATGGTTTCTTCACTACGTTTTATCCCTTTGTGATTCTTATTATAACAGTGTCCACTGGTATGTCACACTTAATTGAGTCTAGTGGTTTGTGGTTATATGTCAGTGGTAAGATGGATTTTATTTCTCACTCTCTCATGCTTGCTGAGATCAGAGAGATATTTTGCACATCATAATGTCAAAATAATAATGTCAGAGTTTATCAGCAGTGTAATAATCTGATTCTTTAATTTTACAAGTGATTGCTTGTAAAGCCATGTAGCTGGTCTTGACTTCATTTTCTACTCAGCACTCATGAATCTGAAATCCTTTCTAGTCTAAACCAGAAGAGAAATAGATGACATTAAATGACAATCAAGCTTAGGATAAAGAGAGACAGAATCCCTGCTAGAAAAGGATCATGGAGTCCAAGTGACAATGTGACTGAGAGGGAAAGATGGGCTCTGGGGGAGAATGTTTCTGAGTGTCCAAGAAAAGATGACCTGTCATGCAACCCCAAAATTTGCAATCAAAGCCCACCACATCTTATGCTGGCATTCTTCTGGACCCCAGCTGATCAAGTTGGTTATTTGCTTGCATTTGAATTTTATTGTTGATAATGGTACTTTCCAGTAGTTGCCTAGGCTTCCCTGCCTTTTCAAGATGAAGGCCATTGCAAGGGCCTTACAGAAATAGCATGAAGTCCCAGCAACGCCATGATGTTGCGGTATGTTGTGCTTGTGCTTTCAAGATCTGAACGTGCTTCCCCGTGAGGAGGCCTCCCCTCAGCACTTTAAGGTAAGAGAAATAGGTCTCACTGATTTCACAGGCACTGAAGATTAACGTGAAGCGGGGTGTTGAAAGCAGCATGACTAGTTGAACCAGTCAAGGAATCTGAGTCAACTGATACCCTCTTTTCACTGACGGCTTACCTGTGGTTTTAAAATATGCACAAGAGAACACTAACTCTTAAATCTCCGAGTGGAAGAAGTTTAGGCGCTATTTCAAAACATCTGTCTCCACCTTTGAAACCTTTTGATGATTAATGGAAGACACCAGAGTAGATTTATTAGTCAACTTTTATATATACTTGGTAAAACATCACAAAGCTATTATATTTAATCGGCATAAATATTGGATCATAGTGTAGAAATATCCTATAAAGGTATGTGAAAATGTGAGTGAAACATATGAAGACACAAAATTACAAGGTTACCTTGGGCATACCTGTGAACTATAATATACATAATGAAATGACAGGAAGAAAATAAACTTCAACACTCATTATGATTGTTTTAAAATTGTGGGAGTGAGAATAATTTTTCTTTTCTTTTTTTTCTTTTCTTCTCCAAACTGCTGTGATACTATGGCTTTATAAGCTTTAAAATAACTTTTAGGAAAACATACTTGTTATTACAAGGAGTAATATATAATTTGATATGATTGTATATTAATATATACTATGATATAGAAATTATTATTGTTGTTGTTATTAAAGTGGGAAGCACCCAATTCCCCTTTGTGACTGATTAGAAGTATGGAAGCTCTGCTAATTTTTGATTAGCTCTGCTAATAATTTTGATTAGCTCTGCTCTTATTGTGAACTGTGACTCAAACAACTCAATCAGAACATTGGTTGAATTAAGTTCATTATATATATATACACACCAGACTTCCCTGGTAGCTCAGTGGTAAAGAATCTGCCTGCCACTGCAGGGGATGCAGGTTCGATCCCTGGGTCAGGAAGAGCTCCTGGAGAAGGAAATGGCAACCCACTCCAGTATTCTTGCCTGGAGAGTCCCATGGGCAGAGGAGCCTGGTGGGCTACTGTCCATGGGGTTGCAAAGAGTCAAAAATGACTGAAGCAATTTAGCAGGATATATATATGTGTGTGTGTGTGTGTGTGTGTGTGTGCATATACATGCATAATTTTATATATAACTTGTTGTTTAGTTGCTAAGTCATGTGTGATTCTTTTGTGACCCAATGGACTGTGTCACACCAGGCTCCTCTGTCTATGGAATTCTCCAGGCAAGAATACTGAAGTGGGTTGCCAATTCCTCTTCCAGGGGATCTTCCCAACCCAGGGATCGAACCAGGGCTCTTAAGTCTCCTGCACTGGCAGGCAGGCTCTTTACCACTAGCGCCACCTGGGAAGCATATATTTTCAAATTTTAAGACTTGAATTTAGAGAAAACTTCCTCAGTATGGCACTGAGACATTTTCCTAGCTCCTCCAAGCTTTTTACTTAGAATCTGAAAGATACGGTACAAATATGAAAATTCAGAAAAGCAGACATCATCCATCCTGCCAGGGCCTTCATTCCCCTTCCTCCAGCAGGTTCCCCCATCACCCCCACCCAGAGAAGCTGGGGAGCAAAGACATTCGGGATGATCTCATTAGTTCCAAGCAGTGTTCAGCAAAATGCTAACAGGGCAGGCCGGGACACAGAGCGCTGAAGGTAATGAAATACTCATTAAGCCCCTGCACCCAGGACGCCTCCCAGTTTTGCTGATTTGGGTGATGTGTTTGTACATCCAATCCAGAAACAGTGAGTCAGGCGACACCAGGTGGGGAAATTGCCAGAATCACTTCCAGAAGAATTCCTCTATGTTTGGGATTTGGGTGGGATGAGGTGGGGGGGCAAGGAGGTCTGCTGTATGCAGAAGAACAATCCTGCTCCCCAGAGTGCCGCACATGGAGAGCCGAAACAAGAAACCACAGAAATCGCAAAATCCAGGTGCTTCACAGTCTTCACATTCGTTTTTGTTAGAAAGAAAGTGAAGAGGAAGGAAGGAAAGGAGAGAAATGAGTGAGGAAATTCCTAAAGCTGAAGTGTCAGAATTTTTCAGCAATATTTCAAGATACCTTACTTACATGTGTTATCTCTAGACTATCCCAGCCTGGGAATTGGCATGGTGCTTCCTGGCACCATGCTGATAACTTTTATCAACTAGAAAGCAGACGAACAGATCGCAGTGTGACTATTCAGAGGGCAAAATAAGAGAAAGCAGTCGGTTGTTAACTAAGCAGATTTTAAGCTTGAAAGTGTTAACCCAGGTCTGGCTGCTAACTGCTCAAAAAGCCAATAAAGAGGCCAGGTTGGTGGAAAGGAAAATGTGCTTTATTTTGGATGTCCACAACTGGAGAGGGGGTGGGGAGGATGGACTCCTGTCCAAAGGTTGATTCCCCTCATTGACAATCAGGAGGCAAGACTTTTTACAGACAGGAGGGAGGGAGCCACATGCAAAAACTCTGCAGTAACATGCAGTAACTCTGATAGTCATCTTGAAATTGGTCATCAGCGATCTGACCAGTGTCATCTTTCTTATTTTAAACACAGTTATTCTGTACAGTTCCAGGGTTGGTTTGTTCCCACTTCTTTGAGGCCAATTCTCAGAACCAAGGCAGCTTATATCATGGCTACAGTCTGGTTATGACATAGTTAACATATCCACCTGGTGGGAATTTTAGTATCCATAAGACAGCTCATAGGACATGGCTCAGAATATTATCTATAGCCTTTGAAGAGGAACTAAAGATCCTTGACTATGCTTGCTGACTAAAGTATTATTATTTCATCTTGTTGTATAGTTTTCTTTCGTTTCTGCATTTTTTTTAAACTTCTCTGATGGGATTTATTCTTTGACTAAAGTTTTCCACAGACGAAAGGTAAGCTGAGGACATGAGAGGCAAAGAAAGACCATGTTCTATTTCAAAAGGAGGGTTCTGCTCGGCTTCAAAAGGAGACACAGATCTTGTCTCCTGAATTTTTTGTAATTGCAGAATGTCTACATTGGCTGATTGATCAATCGACTGTAATTTGTTCATTCATTCAAGACAGGGAAAGCACCAACTTTTTGCCAGATCCGAGAGTATTGCTGCTAAAGTGTGGCCCATGAACCAGCACCTGGGAGTTTGTTGGAACAGCACAGTGCGAGCCCCATAACGTGCAGAAGTCTGCATTTTATCCAAACGCCCAGGGTTTTGCGCACACATCAAACTTTGAGAAATGCTGAGTTAGTCCAAGTCGTAGAATCCAGCAAGCTCACCACCTCAGTGCTGAGGTCGTTCCTACCTTTTTTCAGATGCTTCTGTTTCTGGCTCCCAAATCTGGCACATGGGGGCCAACACTTCTCAGTTTCTGAGGCAAAAGTGACCATCAGGTTTCCACCTGTGAGCAATTTTTGAGCCTCAATTTCTTCATCTGAAAATACTGTAGGAAACTACCCCTTCTGGTATTTGTAAGACTTACATGAAATAACATTTATGAACCATATGTGAGAGCGACATGGTGACTTCCTACAGTTCTCTTTCCTGTAGCCATTCACCCACATCTACGCTTGCACATGGTTACTCTTGAGGGAACACACACTTATTTCTTTTGCATATTTTCTGGACCATAAATGATCCCACAAATTTTAGACTTTGGTGTTAAGGTGTTTACCAGCCTATAGCCTGAGGGCAGGGCTTTATCGATTTGCCCTGGAAGCTAAGTTGAATTCAGATATCGGAGTTGGTATACCTGCTGCCCACTCATTTGGCCGAGATCTTGATCAAGGTTTGCAACTTCTCTATGCCTTTGTTGCCTTAATTGTACAATGGTGGTATTAATAGTAGCTATTTTTCACTGTTTCACACGATTAAGCTTCCTTTGTAGGTATGCCATTATTTTTTTTTCTATCACCCTGATTCTATACTCAGTTCAACTCTTTAATTATTTTGTGTTTTGTGTTTTTGCTGCATTTGAGTTTTCCATCATTCATTCATGCAATATTTCCTTATCCTCTATTGTGGGACAGACATTATGTTATCGTTATAGTTTTGTAGGTGGACGTGCACACAGATCCCTGCAGACAGTCAATATGTATAAACTATCTACACATATTATGAAGTATTCTTATTTGAAATAATTTGATTACCACCAAGAAGACCTAAATTAAAAAGTGATTACTTGGCATTTTAAAAGACCCAAGTGTATAAAAAGTATTCAAAGCAGCCAGCAGAGGGCAGAGTATCCTAACAAAAGGGGACCAAACCGCACAGTCCTAACCTTCTCTGGATTACATTGCCTGGTTTCCTGCTATCAGGATTAGAGCACCCTCAAACAGCTTCTATTAAAAAGTAGAGACATCATTTTTCAGACAGAGGTCCATCTAGTCAAAGCTATGGTTTTTCTAGCAGTCATTTACAGATGTGAGAGTTGAACCATAAAGAGCACCAAAGAATTGATGCTCTCAAACTACTGTGTTGGAGAAGACTCTTGAGAGTCCCCTGGACAGCAAGGAGATCAAACCAGTCCATCCTAAAGGAAATCAACTCTGAATATTCATTGGAAGGACTGATGCTGAAGCTGAAGGTTCAATACTTTGCTACCTGATGTGAAGAGCCAACTCATTGGAAAAGACCCTGATGCTGGAAAAGATTGAAGGCAAGAGAAGAGGGAGCAACAGAGGATGAGATGGTTGGCTGGCATCACCAACTTAATGGACATGAGTTTGAGCAAGCTCCAGGAGTTGGTGATGGACAGGGAAGCCTGGTGTGCTGCAGACCATGGAGTAGCAAGGAGTCGGACACGACTGAGCTACTGAACTGACTGAGTTGGGGCTTGGTGATCATCATTCCACCCCTGAGGGCAGCAGTCCCCAACCTTATAGCACCAGGGACTGGTTTCACTCAGAACAATCTTTCCACAGACCAGTGGCGAGCACTGTTTATAATAGCCAGGACATGGAAGCGACCTAGATGCCCATCAGCAGATGAATGGATAAGGAAGCTGTGGTACATATACACCATGGAATATTACTCAGCCGTTAAAAAGAATTCATTTGAACCAGTCCTAATGAGATGGATGAAACTGGAGCCCCTTATACAGAGTGAAGTAAGCCAGAAAGATAAAGAACATTACAGCATACTAACACATATATATGGAATTTAGAAAGATGGTAACGATAACCCTATATGCAAAACAGAAAAAGAGACACAGAAATACAGAACAGACAGTGGTTTCAGGATGACTCAAGCACATGATATTTATTGTGCACTTTATTTCTAATCGAACGCTCTTGCTGGTCTGTTAGGAGGTACTGGTCCTTGGCCTGGAAGTTGGGGGCCCCTGCCTTAGGAGGCTCTAATGTGAACTAGGGTTGAAGACACTGAGGTAGGCTAATATTCTCATTTTATAATCAAAGAAATAAGGATTTGCCAAAGGAAGTGGTGTATCCAAAGCAACCCTAAGTACCACGGACAGATCAATAGTAACTGTAAACTGTGACCCGCCGATGAGTCAATGCTGAATCAGAGAGTAGACTTCCCGGGGACTTCCCTGGGGATCCAGTGGGTAAGACTTTGCACTTTCACTACTGGGGCACAAGTCTGATCCCTGGTCAGGGAACTGGAATCCCACCTGACACACATTGCTGTCAAAAAAGAAAAAAAAAAACAAGTAGACTTCGAATTTTTTCTCCTTTCCCTCCCAGAAACTTGCAATCAGAACTGGCAGCTTGTCTACTTTAGTCCAGCCTGCTCCCCTCAAGGAGTAAGACTGGTAAATATTGGTGACTAATTATAGTCTGTTTCCCACTCTCATTTACTCTAAGCAAATTATTACAGCAGAGTCGCTTTCTACCAGTCAACACTAAGACATGCACTATTTTAAATGATGGATTAGAGTAAAAGCAATAAATGCACCAATGATTCCAAGCATCTTGAAAAATGAAGTGCATGGAAAGAAGGCGGCATTGCGGAAAGACACCCCTGTGATCCTCTCTTGATAAACACAGCTGAACAAGGGCTCTGTCCACACCAGTGTCTTTTCCTCCAGGCTTGGATTTGGCCTCAAGGTAGGTCATGAAAGGTCAGAGCAAGTCAGTTCAGCTTCCCCAGTGGCTGAAGTTAGTCATCTAGAGATTTAAGGTCACAGGTGCAGCATTGAAGAGAAATCAAAACAAATAACTAACAGGTCAGCTTTTGTCTTTTAAGCCTTTATTGTGTGAATTTACAGAAAGTCAGGATCAGAAAGGTTAAAAGAGAATGCCTACATCTCTCATAGTACTTAACAGGCTGTGTTGTAACTATTAACTTGCTTCTCTGCCATTGTCACTAAAATGTTACTATCTCTCAGACTGAATCACCCTAGGGTGCACAACTGTGGATAAAACATAGGAGGAAATCAGCAAATGCTTATTGAACGCATGCACTCACAGATTTATATATGTATTATTATCTTTGTATATTAATTTTAAATATCTCTTTTGAATACTATTTATAACTTTAATAGTTTATGTTTTAGAGCAGGCTTCCCTGGTGACTCGGTGGTAAAGAATCCTCCTGCCAATGCTGGAGATGCAAGAGACATAGGTTTGATTCCTTGGTCGGGAAGATTCCGTCAAGAAGGAAATGGCAACCCACTCCTATATTCTTGCCTGGGAAATCTCATGGACAGAGGAGCCTGGCAGGCTACAGTCCTTGGAGTTGTGAAAGAGTAGGACATTACTGAACGACTAAACAACAACAACAAATTATATATATAAATATACGAATATTTTTTAGAGTAGTTTTACGTTCACAGCAAAATTAAGTAACTATATGCTCCCAGTCCCCCACACATGTGTAGCTTCCCAACTATCAACATCTCCCACCAGAATGGTACATTTTTTACAACTGATGGACCTATATTGACACATCATTATCACACAAAGTCCATAGTTTACATAATGTGAGCAATACAATAATAGCAAAGAGAAAGCTAATAGCTTCAAGCCAGGCACTGTTAAAATTCTTTACATTCATTTGTCACCACAAAGCCTTGCTCCTGAGTGATTCCTAGCTGTTGAATATGCAAGACAGTGAGGTTTTTCTGATAATACTGCTATCTCCCACGGAGGACTAGACCAAAATGGAGGAGAAGGCAGAGAAAGAAGCCACAGTATAACAGCTTGTGGCTCAGAGCCTGGCAAAGCCCCAGGGAGAATCTTTTAGCAAATTACTTAATCCAGCTATGATTTCAGTAAATTAAAGAAATGAAGCTCCCCAGGTGGTGCAGTGCTAAAGAATCTGCCTGCCAACACTGGAGCCGTGAGTTCGATGGGTGGGTGGAGAAGATCCCCTGGAGGAGGAAATGGCAGCCCGCTCTAGTATTCTTGCCTGGAGAATCCTATGGACAGAGGAGCCTGAGGGCTACAGCCCAGGGGGTTGCAGAGCTGGACACGACTGGGTGACCCAGCACGCACAGAGGCACAATTTAAGAATATGCATGTAAAATTTGGGCATAACCTGTCCCCTACAGCCCTACTTTCCCTAGTAAAATGGTAATGAAAGTCATCTTTCTTGACCAGAAATCCAACACACCAGCTCACCAGGCCCTTCCGGACATAACTCTTAGGTTTCAATTCAAAAAAAGCCGGCTGACCACTGAGCTGACCACGGGCAACCCCACTTCAGAGACAAACCTGGCTGACAGAGAAAATAAACCGAGTGAGGGGTCGTCTCAAAGGCAGTTTTATAAATCAGATCCTTGCTAAACAGCCAGAGGAAAATATCACATCTTTCTGCCGCCTTCCCCAACTCTGGGAAATAGGGTCTGTTTTCCAAAGTCAAGTGCTCACGGTTCTCTATGGCCTTAAGGAGCAGGAGGCTGGGAGGGAAGGGGCCTCCGGCCGAGGAGACGGGGGATCTGTGACAGCATTGTTCTACTAAGAAGGTGGAAGAGGACAGAGGTGTGTGGTCCTGCAAAGCCCAGGCCAGGCTGATGCCGCCTTGCCCCAGAAACTCATTTATCACCTTGATGGTTTCAGCTCATTTGCAGCCAAGTTATTGTCACCCTTAAAATAATGTGGCTTGACAGGGAAAAAATGAAATCCTTGTGAAAAGTTACATAGTCATCACACTCTGGAGTCAAAATATAGACTGCAGTATCCAAACACTGGCCCCGGGTACGGCGGGGGTGGTATTTCCTCTCTCCCGCAGGCTTTGGTTTTCCAACAGGACATTAACATTTATGTCATGTTAACGCGCACCTAGGCATGGCGTGTGGCCTGCCGCCACGGCCATGGAGAAACGCAAACTCCAGCGCCGCCTCGGTCACCGCCAGGCTCGCCGTGTAAATGGAGACGCGCGTTTCCTTGCCGGGAGAGTTAATAGCGGGCGACGATTTAAATGTTTAGCCACCCCCCCACCCCCACTCCGTGTGGAGACTCCGGTTCTGATGTCTGGAAAGCATAAATCTTGCTGCGCTACCAGGAGCAACTGAGGCTGGCTCCCAGAACTACGACGGATTTATCCAAAAGCAGCATCCGCTTGGAACACCCCCACACATCCGGGTCGCCGCACTTAATGAGCTGTGTGATCTTGATCAACTTTTATTAGCCTCAGCGTTCCCGTCTGGAAAATGGGGCGATGAGTATACCTGCAGGACTCCGCAAAGAGGAAACGAGATGGTGTGCGCACAGGGGTCCTCCGGGTGTCCCGTGGGCAGCAGAGGATCGGTGCGGTGGGGGGGGGGGGGGGGGGGGGGGTGCGATGGGGGTGGGTATCTCTTTCCTTCTGGTTTCTGTTTTACATTCTTTACCTTGCACAGCCTGAAAACTGCGTTCGAAGTACCTCAGTCTCAGAGAGCAAATCTAGTTTCCCACCATGGCATGCTGGTCAGAACCTGCGAGTATTACTGAACGGCTCCGCACCATCTGGAACCAGACACGGGCAGCAGGGAGGGGTCAGCCTCATTGGAGAGGCTAAGAAGGGAGCCTGGTGACAAGCTCCCCGGGTGGTTCCTGCCAGTGCTTTACTTCCTGAAGGAAGTCCACTCGGATCCCTAGACTGATAAAGTGTCCTCTGTCCACTCGGATCCCTAGACTGATAAAGCGCCCACGACGCTATCTCTGCATAGGCTTCATCGACCGGAAATCCCTTCCTTTAATCTGCCCTAGCTGAATTACAGTTCTCCCCTCCGGTACCCATGGCCGGGGGCTTGGGGTGGGGGTGAAGTTGCATCCAGAATCCCCTGGGATAACAAAATCCATAGATGCTCGCTTGTTTCTCCGCTGCAGTCAGCCCTCTGTATCCCCGGATGCGAAACTCCGCGGGTAAGGTACCCATCTTTCCAGGACTAGTCAGAGCGCTGCTCACCCAGCCCATTAAGAAGTCCCACTTGGAACTCTCAGCAGGCCCTCCGTAGTTCTGTCCCTTCACTTCCTATAGCGCTGCGCTTTCACTGATTGCTTAATTGTCTGTTCCATGCCCCATCATTTCTTGCTACATCACAAGGGCAGCGCTAACCTCTGGGAAACCCTTGAGTACCTCTTTCATCACTAACATGCGAGTGTTGCTCAAGAAATGTTTAGGAAATTTATTTAAATATGCCCAGAGGAGATACAAAATGTGGTTGGTTCCACACAGTGTCTGTGTGAGAGTGTGTGTGTTATAGTGGCTCACGCAAAATATGAGCGTGTGTCTGTGTATGTCTTCAGGATTGAATAGTTTAAAATATAACTAAATCGGTTAATGGGCCATGATTACACGACCAGTACTTATATTGTGATATGTTTACAAATCTTTCCCTATATGTTTCAATTACAAACAACAAAGGAAAAAAAAAATGAAAGCAAAGCCTGGATTTCATTCAATGAACAAATACTTCTGAGAAGCAGATAAGACACTAAATAATGTCATTTTTAGCAACATGGATGGACCTACAGATTGTCGTATTGAATGAAGTAAGTCAGAGAAAGGCAAATATATGATATCGCTTATATGTGGAACCTAAAAAAAATGTACAAATGAACTTGATTACAAAACAGAAATAGAATCACAGATGTAGAAAACAAATTTGTGGTTATTGGAAAGGGGAACAAACTGGGACATTGGTATTGACACATACACACTACTGTAAGTAAAATAGATAACCAATAATAACCTACTCTATAGCACAGGGAACTCGACAAATACACTGTATTGACTAATATGGGAATAATCTAAATAAAGAGCTGATATATGTATATGTATAACTGATAGACTTTGCTGCACAGCAGAAATTAATGCAATATTATAGACAACTATGCAGGCTTCTCAGGAGGCACTAGTGGTAAAGAACCTGTCTGCCAGTGCAGGAGATATAAGGAGATGTGGGTTCAATCCCTAAGTTAAGAAAATCCCTTGGAGGAGATCATGGCAACCCATTCCAGTATTCTTGCCTGGACAATCCCATGGGCAGAGGAACCTGGTGAGCTTCAGTCCATGGGGTTGCAAGGAGTCGGACATGACTGAGCAACTTAGTGCACGCATGTATACGCCAATAAAAATTTTTAAAATGCTTAATATGAAAAATGAGAAGTAGCACTAAAGATTTTTTATTTAGAGGCCTGTAGGTATGGCAGAGGCAAAGTGGCTTAGAGGATGAAACTAGAAGGGAGGGGCTTTAGGCTGTCATTTGTTTAAAAAAAAAGTAATAAAAATAACTCTGTGTGTGTGTGTGTGTGTGTGTGTGTGTGTGTGTGTGTGTGTGTGTTGCTCAGTCGTGTTCAAGTCTTTGTGACACTGTGGACTGTAGCTCGCCAGACTCCTCTGTCCATGGAATTCTTCAGGCAAGAATACGGGAGTGGGTAGCCGTTCCCTTCTCTAGGGGATTCTCCCGACCCAAGGATCCAACCCGGGTCTCCAGCACTGCAGGCGAATTCGTTACCATCTGAGCCACTAGGAAAGCCCAATAAGAATAACTAAACTAACAAAATTAGCTGACTATTTAAACCATAGACATGTGGTTTTAAATTAAAGATTTTACTTTGAGTAATCAAGCGTACAGAAAATGACTAACTCCTATTACAATATGATGAATTTTCTCAAAGGGAGCATGACAAAATAACTACCACTAAGATGAAGAAACACTGATATCAAGACCTCCCTCTCTCAGCCATTTACTAATTCTTCCTCCCAAAATATAACCCCTTTTTTTGACTTTTAATACCATAGATTAGTTCAGCTTGTGTTTGAATATAAATGAAATCATATGCTGTTTAGCTTTCTTTGTTCAAAATTAAGTACGTGAACTTCATTTATTTTTACTAGTGTATAGAATTTCATTACATGAATATACCAAAATTATTTCATTCAATCTACTGTGGTTAAACACTAGGGTTGTATGAACAGTCCTGAGCATGTTTTTTTGGTGTATATATATGTTAAGTATTTTTGCTGGTTGAAGTTGGGGAGGTAGGGTGTGTCCATAGTTGGAATGAAAAGATTCATATGCATGGGACCCAAATTCCATTTTAATGAGAGGTTTTAATCCACTTCATTTAGTACATGATAGGAAAGGCATTCAAAACCCAGTAAGACTATTGAAGATTTACATGACATAGCTAGCAAACTTGATCATAATTTATTTCTCTCTCTCTCTCTGTTTTTTTTTTGGTTGGCTTTGTTAATTTCTGATTTATCTATCATAAAGGTATGTTTTTAGGATACCCATTTAGAATTGTATCTTTTGCATGGATTAGCATCTTAAATATAATATGCCCCCATTTTTATTTCTGCTAAAGACCATCTTTTAGTAATTTTTTTCAACAAAGGTCTGTGGGTGGTTGTTCTCTGTTATTTGCACATCTAAACATGATTTTAGGTCACCTTCATTCTTGAAGGAGTTTGGAATCATAGCTCGGGAGTTATCTACTCTTATTACCTGGCTCATGTTTATCCACGTCTTCTGATATCTATCCTTGATCTTGGGAAGTCTATTGTCAATCTGAACTTACTCCTCTGTAGACAATTTATGAGTCCATTCTCTTAAGTTATGTTCCAGATTCTCCCTTTAGTTTTGTTGTTCTATGGTTTAATATGATGCATTCAAATATATATCTCTAGAAATTATCTTTCCAAACTTGACGAATTTTTTCAACGTGTGGTCTTAAAATGTGTGTCTCTTCAAACTGTCTAGTAAATATGTGATCAGTTCAGTTCAGTGACTCAGTCGTGTCTGACTCTTTGCCACCCCATGGACTGCAGCACACCAGGCCTCCCTGTCCTTCATCATCTCCCAGAACTTGCTCAAACTCATGTCCATTGAGTGAGTGGTGCCATCCAACCATTTCATCCTCTGTCATCACCTTCTCCTTAAGAACCCCATGAACAGTATGAAATATGTAATAGAGCTTCTCAAAGTATATCACATGTTCTTGAATTCTCTATTTTTCATCTTCTTCTGAATCTGTGTTTCATTTACGTGTTCAGATCCAGTGTCAGATACATTCATTCTACCATCAGCTGAATCTTTCTCAGTTTTTATCTAAGTTTTTAAAAAGTATTTCACTAGGTATGTTTCCCATTTTCAAAGCTGTCAGTTGCTTTTTTCCCAAATGTACCAATACATATTTGACATCTTCCTTTAATTATTCTAAAGAAAACACCCTTATCCTTTAGCAATATTTTGTAAAATATAATATTTCACACTTAAGCACACATAAATATAAACAAAATATTAACATTACTTTGAGTAAAATGATACATTCTCATTTATACACACTGTGTTGACCAGAGAGTAGGTTACTAGTAACCCAGAAGTCCTTTTCTCATCCCTTCCCAGCTGGATTTTCCCGTCAAGTTAACACAATCTAAATTCCATCTGATGAATGTCTTGTTTTTCCTTAGTGGAAAAGAAAGCTAGATATATAGATATAGATATACAGGTCTTCTCTAGTGGCTCAGTTACTAATGAATCTGCCTGCAATGCAGGACATTCCAGTTTGATCCCTGGGTCTGGAAGATCCCCTGGAGAAGGAAACGGCAACCCACTCTAGTTTTCTTGCCTAGGAAATCCCATGGACAAAGAAGCCTGAAAGACTACAGTCCATGGAGTTGCGATGAGTCAGACATGGCTTAGGGACTAAATCATCACATCCTGTCTATGTAATATATAAATATAATAATAACCTAAAATATTGTTATATTATCTAGACTCATTAAACTTTATAGATTTTAATCTTTTATCCTTCATGTTTAAATTTATTTTGTTTGATATAATAGGTTCAGTCAACTTTTTTATTTCATATTGATGGAGCAAATTTTTTTTTTCATATTTTGAATTTAAGCCTCTCTTTCTGTATATCTCTCCTCAATAACATTAAGGTGGATTTTTTTTTAATCTACTAGAACAAGGTGGCCCTTAATTAGATAGTTGAGACCTTGCATATTTTTGTGGTCATTCTTTTATCTGGGTTTATATTGATTATTTAATTATGTATTTACTTTCTGCCTCATTTTTTTCTGATTCTCATTTCTTTCTTGCCATCTTTTGGATTCATTGACATTTTTTATTTTTTCCTTGTTTCTCCCTCCCTTCTTCCTCTCTACTTGCTTGGAAATATTATACTCTATGTATAGTATTTTAGTGGTTACTAGAATTATTTGATCAGGTACACAACTGTATACATGTATATAAATTCTGCATTGACAAGTATTTTTCTCAGCATTTTCAAACACTATTCTAGTTTTCTGTCTTTAATCTTTGCAGTTTACAAGTTCATTACCTATCTCCTGGTCATCTCATTGGAGGTATTTGATCTCTTTTCCCCTGGCTACTTTTTAAGATCTCTTTTTCATGGTAATTAAAAGTTTCTAGTTGAGGATTCCCTTCAGTTTTTCTTGGTTGGTGTTGGCTGACATTTGTGGATTGGAAGATTGGCATTTTTAAATAACTTTGTAATGTTTTCAGCCTCTATCATTTTGAATGTTGCCTTTTTCCCTATTCTCTTTATCATGTCCTTCTGTAACCCTGGTAGGAACAATTAAAATGTCTCATGTTATCTTGTCTCTTCTCTTCATAATTTTAATCTCTTCCCCTCTCTCTGTCTTTGTTCTCTGTGCTAATTGCAAGTAATTTCTTTACCTTCACATTCCACTTTAATATTTATTGCTTCAATTTTATGTAATCTGTTTCTTTTTTTTTTTTTTTTTTTGGTAAAAATAAATAACATAAAACTTGGCATCTTAACCATTTTAAGTGCACAGTTTGCTAGTTAAGTACATTCACTCTGGTCACAAGACCACTCTGCAGAGCTGTTTTCCTTGCAAAACTGAAACCTTATAGCCATTAAACAACTCCTCCTTCCTCTCTCCCCCTATACCTGGCAACCACCCTTCTGCTTTCTGTCTCTATGAATTTGACAAAACTCTAGGTAAGGTACCTCTGGTAAGTGAGATTATACACTATTTGCCTTTTTGTGGTTAGCTTATTTCACTTAGCATAATGTTCTCCAGATTCATCCACATTGTATTATGTCAGAATGTCCTCCTTGTTAAGGTTGAATAATATTCCATTGTTGGGACTCCCCAGATTGTTCAGCTGGTAAAGAATCCACCTGCTAATGCAGGAAATGCATGAGACCTGGGTTCAATCCCTGGGTTGGGAAGATCCCCTGGAGAAGGAAATGACTACCCACTCCAGTATTCTTGCCTGGAAAATCCCATGGACTTAGCAGCCTGGCAGGCGAGGCATGCATAAATGCCCAATATTGCATTGTATGTTCTTAACATGTTTGGTTTATTCATTCATTCACCAGTGTGGACACTTGAGCAGTTTCCATGTTTCATCTGTTGTGAATAATGCTGCTATGAGCAAGGTATGCAATTACGTCTTCTGTAATCTGTGTTTAGTGGTGGGGGGAGCAGGTATTTATTCCATTTTTTAAAAATATTTGAATTATGGCTTTTCAAAATTGAGGCATGATTGACACATTATATTACATTAGCTTCAGATGTACAATATGATGCCATCTTAATCTATCCATTGAGCTTTGTATTTCAATTATTACATTTTCATTTATACATTTTTATTTCATTCATTTTTTAAAATTCTGTATTATTTTTATAATAATGCCAGCAACAATATCAACAACAAACCTCCCTTGCCCATGCTGTCAAGCCTCTCTTATATTTCTCTATGCATATTAAGCATTGTTAATTTGCATACTGTTTTAATAGTTCAAATATCTGAAATATTTATAAGTGAAATTCTGTTTTCTGAGGCTCTTCCCCTGCCCCTTGGCAGTCCTTTAGCTTGGTGCGCTTATTTGCATATTTTGTGATTATTAAAAACATTTTGGAAGTTGCCAATTTTCCTTCAATCTTTACCTTGGGTACAATTTGAGCCCAGAATTGAAATAATATGTCTCTAGAGACCAATTTTGCTTATCCCTCCCAAGAATTTCTGAACATGATCAATTCAATTCATCACACTTTAACTTTAACTCTCTAGTTGGTGTTTAGACATGCAGATAACATGAATTCAGACCCTTAACCCAAGAGTTGTCTATCTTATAGTCACTAACTTGCAATGTATAGAATAAGGCAAATTTTTCATTCATACTTTCCATGTATGGTGATGAATGTGCTCATATATGCTCTGATTTATGTTAAGAGCTCAACCTCTGTGGAATTTTTTATCTGCACATGCCTCTCTTAGCAATGATCTCAACCTTTTTTCTTGTGTTCAGGCCAGATCAAGCTCTCTGTAAGGAGTCTAGGGTTCTTGAAGGCTCCGTACAAATGTGGTTTTTAGCTCGTACACACCACTGTGGATTTTCTCTTAATCCACAATGATTATGCTCTCATTTATACACATGGTGCTGTATATGTTTAATACAGTAAAAAAAAAAAAAAAGTGAGAACTTTTGAAAAGTAAGAATAGTGAGGTTATTCATGTATTTATGCAGTCATTGTTAACTGGAAGGCAATATTCTTTTTTTATCCTCAAATAGTGTTAATTTATTCCTATCTACCTGAATTTAAAATCTTCGCTTATTTGTCATTACCACCCAAAGGTATGAATATTATTGTTCTAAATCTCTTACTGACGAAAGTATTTAAAATTTTCACGATTTGGTATGATCATTAAGCCCATAGCATTGATCACCTCCTGTATCTTGAAATTATTTTTCAAGAATTCTTTCTATCAAGGCTCTGTGTTATCTTTCTATAAATGTCTTCAGGGTATATTTCAGATCAGATCATAATTTTTAAATATGCATCAATAATTTATCAGACAAATTAAAAATTAATGATAACATTTAATTATACATTTGAGCTATGTAATTTTTAAAGAAACTCCTTAAGTTTACTTTAGAATGTGGAATGCCAGACTGGATGAATTACAGGCTGGAAGCAAGACTGTCAGGAAAATTTTAACAACCTCAGATAATGCAGATGATACCACTTTAATGGGAGAAAGGGAAGAGGAACTAAAGAGCCTCTTCATGTGGCTAAAAGAGGAAAGTGAAAAAGCTGGCTTAAAACTCAATACTTGAAAACCTCAGATTATGGTATCCGGCCCCATCACTTCTAGGAGATCAAACCAGTCAATCTTAAGGGTGATCAATCCTGAATATTCACTGGAAGGACTGATGTTGAAGCTGAAGCTCCAGTATTTGGGTCATCTGATACAAATGGACTACTCATTGGAAAAGTCCCTGATGCTGGGAAAGATTGAGGACAGAAGGAGAAGAGGGCATCAGAGGATGAGATGGCTGGATGGCATCACCGATGCAACGGACATGAACTTGGGCAAACTCCGGGAGATGGTGAGGGACAGGGAGGCCTGGCGTGCTGTAGTCCCCGGGGTCGCAAAGAGTCAGAAACGACTGGGTGACTGAACAATAACAATCCATCCCTTAATGGCATATAGATGAGGAAAAAGTGGAAGCAATGATAGATTTTATTTTCTTGGGCTCCAAAATCACTGTGGACATTGACTGCAGCCGTGAAATTAAAAAAACACTTGCTCCTTGGGATGATAGCTGTGACAAACCTAGACAGCACATTCAGAAGCAGAGCCATCATTTTTCAGACAAAGGTCCGTGTAGTCAAAGCTATGTCTTTTCCAGTAGTCATGTATAGATGTGAGAGTTGGACCTTAAAGAAGGCTAAGTACCCAAGAATTGATGGTTTTGAACTATGGTGGTGGAGAAGATTCTTGACAGTCCCTTGGACTGCAAGAACAAACCAGTCAATCCCAAAGGAAATCAACCCTGTATATTCAGTGGAAGGACTAATGCTGAAGCTGAAGCTCCAGTACTTTGGCCACCTGATGTAAAGAGCCAACTCATTGGAAAAGACTCTGGTGCTTGGAAAGACTGAAGGCAAGAAGAGAAGTGGGCAACAGAAGATTAGATGTTTGGATAGCACTACTGACTCAATGGGCATAAATTTGGGCAAACTCTGGGAGACAGGGAAGGACAAGTGAGCCTGGGATGTTGCAGTCCATGGGGTCGCAAAAAGTCAGATGTGACAGTGACTGAACAACAATACTTTCTTAAAAATAGTCTGGAAATATATATCAAGATCTCTTAAAAATGTATATACTATGCAGACCTATACATTTGCTTAGAGAATACCAATTATGCATTAAATTTTTGTTTACCAAGATACGAAAACCATCCATTATAGCACTTTTATATACCTGAAAAAATAAGACAATATTATTGACTAAAGTACAGAATTTTGTATTTTATTTGTTATGTTGTTGTGCAGTTGCCCAGTCGTGTCTGACTCTTTGTGACCCCATGTCTCTTTGTGACTCTTTATGACTTCAGCACTCTTTGTGACTGCAACACGCCAGGCCTCTCTGTCCCTCACCATCTCCCGAAGTTTGCCCAAGTTCATATCTATTGCATTGATGATGCCAACCAGCCATCTCATCCTCTGACACCCTCGTTTCCTTCTGCCCTCAGTCTTTCCCAGCATCAGGGAGTCTTCCAATGAGTCAGCTGTTTGCATCAGATTACCAAAATACTGGAGTTTCAGCTTCAGCATCAGTCCTTCCAAAGAGTATTAAGGGAAATCAACTCATTGAGTTCCCTTAAGATTGACTGGTTTGATCCCCTTGTTACTCAAGAAACTCTCAGGAGTCTTCTCCAGCACCATAGTTCGAAGGCATCAATTCTTCAACACTATGCCTTCTTTACAGTCCAGCTCTCACAACCATACATGACCACTGGGAAGACCATAGCCTTGACTAGATGAACCTTTGTTGGCAGAGTGACGTCTCTGATTTTCAACAAAGTGTCTAGGTTTGTCATAGCTCTTCTGCCAAGAAGCAATCATCTGATTTCATGGCTGCAGTCACCAGCCACAGTGATTTTAGAGTCCAAGAAGAGGAAATCTGTCACTACTTCTACCTTTTCCCCTTCTTTTTGCCATGAAGTAAGGGGGCCAGATGCCATGATCTTAGTTTTTTTAATATTTACTTTCAGGCCAGCTCTTTCAATCTCCTCCTTCACCCTCATCAAGAGGTTTTTTAGTTCCCCTTCGCTTTCTGCCATTAGCGTGGTATCATCTGCATACCTAAGGCTGTGGATATTTCTCCTATCTTGATTCCAGCTTGTAACTCATCCAACCCGGCATTTCTCATGATGTGTTCAGTGTATATATAAGTTAAACAAACAGGATGACAGTAGACAGCTCTGGCATACTTTCTTAATCTTGAACCAATCAGTTGTTCCTTACAGGGTTCTAACTGTTGCTTCTTGACCTGCATAAAGATTTCTCAGGAGACAGTAAGTTGGTCTGGTATTCCCATCTCTTTAAGGGCTTTCCACAGTTTATTATGATCCACACAGTCAAAGGCTTTAGAGTAGTCAATGAAGCAGAAATTGATGTATTTTTGGAATTCCCTAGCTTTCTCTATGATCCTGTGAATGTTGGCAATTTGATCTCTGGTTTATACTTTATAATTATTACTTATACAGAATAATGATGATATAATTAATTTTAAAAATAAATTGTAGTGTGTCTATATGATAAAATATTCATCCATTAAAGATGATTTCCAAGAATATTTAAGTTTAAAAATTGCTTATGTGAACTGATAACAATAGGAAACAAAAAATAATGTATAGACTATTATACCAGCTACTTCTCTGTATCAATCAGGCTATCCATTTGTCATCTTTCTACCTACCTATTTCTATCTATCTAATTATTGATTTACCTATATATCTGAGACATAACTGGGAAGAAAAAAGATAAACCAAAAAGTTAATTCTAATTTATCTACGTGGTATAATTCTGGTATTTTTCTTTGTATTCCATTTATTTTTCATATTTTCTGTAATGGATATAGCATTGAGGCCATGGAGAAAAGACAAATGTTTATTATCATCACACAGCTATGTTCAGAACTGAGAAGTGATAGATTTAGGAGAATGAAAGGGGAGGAAAAATTGAAGGAAGGAAGGAAAGACAGGAGGGGAAGAAGGAAGGAACTTGGAATGCTGCCTCTCTTGGCATCTTTCATTTCATCTTTCAGTATATAAGTGCGAAACTGAAAGTCACTGATAAAGAAGGATCTGGTGTTGATCACTGCAGGCACTTAAAACTCATCAGCTCAGAGTCTGCTAACATTTAGGAAAGCAAACAGCCAACCAGGGGTTCCAAATACAAGCACAGGGCAGAAGTCAGCCAAGATCATTATGGCAATCTTCAAAGGCCAGCTCAGACCACACATTTGGGAGGCAGCTCACATGGTGACCATTCAAGAATTCAGAGGAGCAAGAAGCAGCCCGGAATTGGGGTGGGGGAAGGGTGGAAGAGCTGTTTCCTGTGCCAAAATCCTGTAAGCCCATAAAGAAGCTAAGTGATGTCACATTGGAGACCGAAGTAAATATTTCTGAGTTACAGTGAGCAGCGCCACTATAATACAAATACATCCGGTGATGTATTTGGAATGAGTCATTTATTTTCCCCTCTTGCCATTGACAAGTCATCCACACCACCAACACAGAGTTCTTGGCATGAAATTTTGATCACCAGAAAGAGAATTTGCTCAGTCTAGTATAAGTGAAGCATGTTTTGTTGTAACAGCGCTACTGATTTATCTTACAAGTCAAGGCCAATCTTAGTTTTTCAAGGGATAAGTTGTCACCTGTGTCTCTCCTCCTAGTCCACTGTTTTCCTACTTTGGTCTGCAACAGGCTTTCTGTTTCACTCACAGCTTTTCTCCCAAAATTCTTTGTGATGCTTTAACTTGTCATATTGCCAACACGTGACCCAACTCTTCATAATGTCTTAGTACAAGAGTCCACTGACATACTCTCAGTGTCACAGCTCTTAGTTCTTTTGAGAAAGTCTTTTAGCCAGATTGGGACAATGTAGCCCATGGTGCAATCAACAGCATTATAAGCTGCAAGTGTGTTTAGGGTGGTCCCTTCTAAGAGTGAATGAAGTTGTTTCTATACTAGAGTTAGCAGTTAACATCTGCTATACTTATTTCTTAGGGAAAAAGACATGCTTGCTTAACAAAACACTAGTGTTTGATCAGAAGGTATCAAACATTAAGAAAGGGTTAGAGAGGGAGATATTTATTAAGCATCAGAACTTATACATATGGAAGCCCACTTAATTATATGAAATGTTATTCTTCTAACAGCAGTTATTATAGAGCACCTACTACTGAGATGCTTTCCTACATGTTGTGTTATTTCTTCAAATATTACATAATTAACATTATTGACATGTTACAAATGAGAAATGTTAACAAGGGTTCTGATCACTGATTCTGATGAGGGCTGGGGGCAGGGGTGTTTTCCCCACAACCAGGCAAATCTCTGACACCAGCTGCGTGCCTTGCAATCCAATACAATTCTAACACAATTTACCCAGATAGAGAAGGCCAGATTACACAGGTTAAGGGCTAAGTCCCATAATGACAAAAGTCTGTATAGTCAAAGCTATGGTTTTTTCAGTAGTCATGTATGGATGTGGGAGTTGGACCATAAAGAAGGATGAGCACAGAAAAATTGATGCTTTCAAATTGTGGTTCTGGAGAAGACTCTTGAGAGTCCCTTAGACTACAAAGATATCAAGCCAGTCAAACGGAAATCAACCCTGCACATTCATTGGAAGGACTGGTGCTAAAGCTGAAGCTCTAATACTTTGGCCACTGGTGTGAAGAGATAACTCATTAGAAAAGACCCTGATACTAGGAAAGATTGAAGGTGGGAGGAGAAGGGGATGACAGAGGATGAGATGATTGGATGACATCACCAACTCAATGGATATGAGTTTGAGTGAACTCCGGGAGATAGTGAAGGACAGGGAAGCCTGGCATGCCGCAGTCCATGAGGTCTGAGTCAGACACAACTTAGTTTGAACAACCCACAAGACTGTCTCTTACAAGTAATTCAGATACTGTTACAAGTGTACCTTGTCAAGTCTGCTTCAAGCAGAAGAGATATAGGTTGAAGGTTATAATGACTCCCTCCTTGGGTTCAATTAATTTGCCAGAGTGGCTCATAGAACTCAGAGAAACATCTTAATTACTAGATCTTGGATTTATTATAAAAGATAAGACTCAGGAACAATCAGATGGAGCAGATGCATAGGATAAGCTGTGAGAAAGAACACAGCTCTCTCCAAGCTGGCCAGTTTCCCCAAATCTTAATGCACTTGCTAACCCAGAAGCTTTCTGAACCCTGGCATTTGGAGTTTTTTTGGAGGTATCGTCACATAGCCAGACTCGATTAAGTCATTGACCATTGACAATCAATTCAACCTCTTTGCAACCCCATGGACTATGGCCTGCCAGGCTCCTCTGTCCAGGGAATTCTCCAGGCCAAAATACTGGAGTGGTTATCAGTTCCCTTCTCCAGAGAAACTTCCTACACAGAGATTGAACCCCAGTCTCTCACATTGCAGGCAAATTCTTCACCAGCTGAGCCACCAGTAGACCCAAGAATTCTGGATTGGGTACACTATCCCTTCTCCAGAGGATCTTCCCGATCCAGGAATCGAACCAAGGTCTCCTGCATTGTAGGTGGAATATTTATCAGTTGAGCTACAGGGAAGCCCCCTAGTCCCTCACACTTCCTTAGAAGTCAGTCATGTGAGACTGAAAGTTTTGATCTTCTAATGATGTGTGTGGTTTTTTGTTTGTTTTTTTTTAAGTCACTCCGTCGTGTCCGACTCTTTGCTACCCCATGGACTATACAGTCCTTGGAATTCTCCAGGCCAGAATACTGGAGTGGGTAGCCTTTCCCTTCTCCAGGGGATCTTCCCAACCCAGGAGTTGAACCAGGGTCTCCTGCATTGCAGGCAGATTCTTCACCAACTGAGCTATCAGGGAAGGTTTCCAAAAAGTCATCTCATTAACATAACAAAAGACACCTTTATTGCTCTCCTCACTTAAATTCCAAGGGTTTTAGGGCTCTGTACCAGCAAGGAGAACAAAAGGCCAAATGTGCGTTTCTTATTATTAGCCACAGTATCAGAGTTCTGGCTTCCTGGTGGCTCAGTGGTAAAAGAATCTGCTTGCAGTACAGGAAACGCAGGTTCCATCCCTGGGTTAGGAAGATCCCCTGGAGGAGGGAATGGCAGCTCACTTCAGTATTTTTGTCTGGGAAATCCCAAGGACAGAGGAGCCTAGCAGGCTACAGTCCATGGAGTCACAAAAGAGTTGACATGACTTAGGGAATACACAACAAAACACAGTCAATCTTTGAGACTGAGTAAGTTGCCCAAGGATACACAATTGGAATAAAGTTTCAAGAAAACACACCTGTCTGACTGAATTAGGTAATGCTTCTCTTAAAAACTCAGTTTAGCCTAGAGTCAACCAATGATCCACTGCAGGATGTGGTTATGCTTGTCAGGCCTTGTATTTCTCATGTATGAAGTAAGACTATTCATCTCTAGGGTCTCTCTCGGTTTTGGCTTCTATGAAGCGTTGACGTTTTAATTCTTACTTGGTTTCATTCTATTTATAATGTTTGTTGCCATCCTTTGATTTTAGTAGTAATTCTAAGTGTAAGAATGGCAAATAAATATTAATGATAAAAGGAAAGGTAATAACTCAGTTGGTAAAGAATCTGCTTGCAATGCAGGAGACCCCGGTTTGATTCCTGGGACAGGAAGATCTGCTGGAGAAGGGCTAGGCTACCCACTCCAGTATTCTTGGGCTTCCCCTGTGACTCAGCTGGTAAAGAATCCATCTGCAGTATGGGAGACCTGGGTTCTACTCCTGGGTTGGGAAGAGCCTCTGGAGAACGGAAAGGCTACCAACTCCAGTATTCTGGCCTGGAGAATTCCACCGACTATATAGCCCATGGGGTCGCAAAGAGTCAGACACGACTGAGCGACTTTCACTTTCCATCTTAATTAAAATGGTCAAAGGGAAGTTCTGAAGTCAAGATGAATTATTCAAGGTTTTAGATATATAGTATCATAGCTATGAACATATCACAGTTTACTTCAATAAATTTAGCAAATATAAATTGAGTACCTCCATTCTTCATGGTCAGCCAGTGAAAGAGACATTATGAAGAATCAGGTGTAAAATGCTGTATTGAGAAAGTGTTTCATGGACTTCCAGATAAACACAGATGAAAAGCTGGGACTCTGAAAAGTTCAAACAATGAAATCACTTAAGAGTTAAGAGAATTTGGGAAAGCTTCCAGAACAAAAGGACCCTTTGAGATGTGTACTGAGCACATTAGCCAAGAATAATTATTAATCTGAATCAATAATATTCATGCTAATATTTAAACAGAACTAGTTGAACCTTTTAACTTGATTTGAAATCATTCAGTTTTCCCTTTACAATTTTTCTGTCAGCCCAAGTTCCACAAGACGGCAGAGAAGTTGAAAATATCACCATCAGGAGACAAAATGTATAGGATTCTGACTCCGGGAGCTCCTTGAAGCCAGCTCCTTGAAGGGGGTTGGGGAATGTTCAGAACTTGAGCACAGCTGTAAGGCTTTTTCCCTTGACTTGTGTGGCATGGAACAGAGTGTAAAGGATGGGAAGTGATGTGGAACCGGAATTCAGAATGATCCAGGTCCCACTGCAGTAAAAGTCTGCCTGAGAAGCAGCTGAGTACATAAAAGCTCATAAAGAAAACCAAAACAATGATATTCCCCATTGTGACTGTTTAGTCTTTCTGTAGAGGCTCATGGGGTCCTGGCTATTATCTATTTTTAATATCATTTGACCTGAAAATTCATGCTACCATCTGGAAAAAGAGAAGTTTTTCCTTAATATGAATATGAGTGAAGAAAAAAGATGAGGAAAGAGTTACAGAATGTTAAGCCCTTTTTTTTTCTTTTTTAAATTAGCAGATGTCACTCATTTCTTGATATTTTACAGGTAACTAAACACATTAGACATTCCAACAAATTGATCAGTCACTCTTTATCTGGTGCCACTGAATTCTCAAATGAGAAAGTGTGAAATCTAAGATTTTATTTCACATGTATGATTTTTTTTTTCCTTTAAAGTAGAAATCCAGCTGTTCTTTGAAGGTGTGTCACTAATTGTTTCATTCATTAATTTATAATTAATCACTATTCTCTCCTTTTAGTTTGAAAGAATTGGACAATTGTGTGTTTCCTCTGAGGCTGAACTGAAGATCTCATTAAATTTAATGTAATCATCATAACTCAATCATCTGATCAAGAGTCCCAGTGTGGGAGCTTAATATATGCTGGGAACTCTGCTACATACCTGGCATATGCACACAAACAGGATCTTATTTTTTATCAACAGCATCAGGGATCTGAAGGCCAGGAAGTTCAGGAAATAATTTAGAATACAGAGCTGTGTATGCACATGGATGGTCCACAGCAACCACAGGCTCAGAGGTAATCTGGAGCAATGATGTTCCATGTATGTGGAGGGGGCCTTAGAACAACCCTCCTGTCTTCTCTAAACCTCGAAGAGGAGAAAGTGACTACTAATTGATGATTTTAGAATGAGAAATTGTGCAGGTGCAGCCCATCCTTTTCAACTAAGAGGACTTTTAACAATTTTTTAAATGTTCATTCATTTATTTATCTTTTTCTTTTCCACTAGCATACTGCTGCTGCTAAGTCACTGCAGTCGTGTCCGACTCTGTGCGACCCCATAGACGGCAGCCCACCAGGCTCCCCGTCCCTGGGATTCTCCAGGCAAGAACACTGGAGTGGGTTGCCATTTCCTCCTCCAATTCGTGAAAGTGAAAAGTGAAACTGAAGTCGCTCGGTCGTGTCTGACTCTTAGCGACCCCATGGTCTGCAGCCTACCAGGCTCCTCTGTCCATGGGATTTTCCAGGCAGGAGTACTGGAGTGGGGTGCCATTGCCATAGGATGCTATTTAAAAGCATGAATTTCAGAGCCAGACAGAGCTGACTTGAATCTTACCTCTGCTACTTACTTATAGCTATGATTTGGATACATTGATTATTTCAATGTAGAGTCTGCAAAAGATTTCTTTACATGTACATCTTTGTATGCATTAGTATCTAGTTATTATAGGTTATATTTTAAAAAACTGCCATTGATTATACTATATATATTAAAAGTTATATGTATATTTATTTTTAATGGCTGCCTGCTGCATGTATTTCCTCCAAAGTACAGTAATTCACATCCACCAGTTATGTGTGAATGTACTTTTTCTGTAATACTTGAAAAAAAATCATGCATACATACATATATATATATATATATACATAATGTTTATATATATAAAATGTTATATATTTAAAAAACTATATATATAATTATATATATATACAATATACATATATACATATATATTCAATATATTGCACATATTGCAATATATACATAATATTGCATATATACATAATGTTTATATATATAATATTATGTATATAATTATATATATACATACAATATACATATACTGTGTATATTGTATACTATATATATACAATATATTGCATATATTCTATATATTTTATATATAATACATACATATATTATATCATAATGTGTATACATACAATTATATATATAATGTCATATATATATAGTATTATATATATAATATTTATATATATGTATATATAAAACAAATGTATGGAAATTAATATCTTGTATTCTCTTGCCTGCACTTTCTCAACTGTGAAGGAATTTAGTGTGTTTACATATGTCTGTTGATCATTTAGATTTGGAGCTGATGTTCTATATTAATTAGTTTAACAAAGTATTTAAGAATGCAGGTCTTTAGCTACACTGCCTGTATTTGAATCTTATGAGATTGTTCTTTTTTTCCTCTCTCTTTTTTTCTGTTTTGAATTATGGTTATCAGATTTTTTATTAGGTTGCTGATTTCATAAAATGACATTGGGATTTGTCCATGATTCTTATTATCTTAGATGTTTAGGGAAAATGGAAACTGAGTTGAAGTTTTCCTACTAATTATCATAGATGAGAAGAAAAGTAGAGAGAAGCTGAGATTAACTCACCCATGTTCTTCATCTACTGAAATTTTGAGATCTTTGTTTTAACTCTATTATTTGATCAGAATCCTTCCTTTAGTAATTTCTTCAGTAGTATGAGTGGTTGGTAGGTTCTAAATCTTTCAGTTCAGTTCAGTCACTCAGTTGCGTCTGACTGTTTGCAACCCCACGGACTGCAGCACGCCAGGCCTCCTTGTCCATCACTAACTCCCGGAGTTTACTCAAACTCAAGTCCATCGACTCAGTGATGCCATCCAACCATCTCATCCTCTGTCATCCCCTTCTCCTCCTGCCTTCAATCTTTCCCAGCATCAGGGTCTTCTCAAATGAGTCAGTTCTTCCCATCAGGTGGCCAAAATATTGGCGTGTCCGCTTCAGTATCAGTTCTTCCAGTGACTATTCAGGACTGATCTCCTTTAGGATGGACTGGTTGGATCTCCTTGCAGTCCAGGGAACTCTCAACAGTCTTCCCCAACATCACAGTTCAAAAGAATCAATTCTTCAGTGCTCAGCTTTCTTTATGGTCCAAATCTCACGTCCATAAATGACTACTGGAAAAACCATAGCTTTGACTAGATGGACCTTTGCTGGCAAAGTAATGTCTCTGCTTTTTAATATGCTGCCTAGGTTGGTCATAACTTTTCTTCCAAGGAGTAAGCATCTTAATTTCATGACTGCAGTCACCATCTGCAGTGATTTTGGAGACCAAAAAAATAATAAAGTCAGCCACTATTTCCACTGTTTCCCCATGTATTTGCCATGAAGTGATAGGACTAGATGCCATGATCTTCGTTTTCTGAATGTTGAATTTTAACCCAACTTTTTCATTTCTCTTTCACTTTCATCAAGCGGCTATTTAGTTCTTCTTCACTTTCTGCCGTAAGGGTGGTGTCATCTGCATATCTGAGGTTATTGATATTTCTCCTGGCAATCTTGATTCCAGCTTGTGCTTAATTCATCCCAGTGTTTCTCATGATGTACTCTGCATATAAGTTAAATAAGCAGGGTGACAATATACAGCCTTGATGTGCTTCTTTTCCGATTTAGAACCAGTCTGTTGTTCCATGTCCAGTTCTAACTGTTGCTTCCTGACCTGCATACAGTTTTCTCAGGAGGCAGGTCAGGTGGTCTGGTATCCCCATCTCTTTCAGAATTTTCCAGTTTGTTGTGATCCACACAGTCAAGGGCTTTGGCATAGCCAATAAAGCAGAAGTAGATGTTTTTCTGGAACTCTCTTGCTTTTTCGATGATCCAGTGGATGTTGGCAATTTGATATCTGGTCCCTCTGCCTTTTCTAAATCCAGCTTGAACATCTGAATCTTTAGATAGCTACAAATATGTTGCCTTTATTTTACTGAGAGAATCAATTCCTAGGCAGATTGATAAGAAGTCCGGGATTGCCAAAGAGGAGAAAGGAGTTTGAGGCTCTCAAGGAGGAGATGGGGTCTGTAATTCTCAAGGAGGAGGAAAGGACAAACTTGAGTGATCAAGCCTGGTCCCTGGTTCCAAAGCTAAATTTTCTTCTCCAACATCATTCACCATAGCTATCATTACCAGGAAGTTGTGGGTACATGATTTACAGTGTCACTTTCTTTCTCCTCAATATGTATAGATGTTTCCCCTCTATTTTCTATTTTCCACTCTTTCACAAAAGTTGTCTAATGATCAAACAGATATGTCTTCCTTTGTAGCTAAACTGCTGTTTGTGTCTGGAGAATCTTCTCATCTTTATCCTTGAAATGCATAAATTTCATCAGGCTGTCTAGGTATCTTTTCATCACCAAATTTCCCTTTCATTCTAAAAATTCAGTTGTTTTTTTCACCTCAAAAAATTTTCCTTTTATGTTGCGTGTATGATTATTCCCTATTCTCCATATGTTTACTAGATGCTTTGTGGAAGTCCTATTATCTGCAGCTGAGGGTCTTCATGTCTCTTATTTCCCTTATGATTTCCATCTCTTTGAGTTTTGTGATGTGCTTTCGGGTGGATCTTTCATCTGATTATCTTGGTCACAAGTTGAAAAATTTTGACAGCATCTGTTCTTTTCTTCAATGTGCCTGTTAATTTTTGTGGTCGCTGTTCAAAAGCATGACTTCTGCATATGAAAGTCCTGAAATGTTCTTATTGGTTCAAGTTGTTGGTGGTCTCCAGCAATTCTGTTTTGCTCTTTTCTTGATTTGGTGAATCAGAGGTTCCTCTCCTCTGGTAGTTGGAACCTCCTTAAGAGTGTATTTGTGTGTATGTGTGGTGTTTATTGGCGTTTGCTACTAGTCCTAAGTAATATCAAGGAAAGGTAAATATTCCCCATCTCTGTGGCTAGAGTGACGAGAAGCAAGCCAGCAGCCAGTCTCCTGTTGGGACCCCAGAAGGAAGTCTTCCTGCTCTCTGGTCTTCTTGAATCATCCCAGCCACAGGATCAGAAGGCTCAGCCCACCTAATGAGCATCTTCCCCACGTCATGGTAAGAGCAAGACAAAGTACACTAACACAGGGCAGATGTTTATTTTCTCTGCAGCCTTCACTGGACACCCATGGTCCAGGCTCTCACTAGGATATTCAGCTTCTTGCTGAATATCCTGAAATATTCAGGATATTTCACTTCTTGCTCTAGGACTTCCCACTGGTCCTCAGGCTTTATCTGACCTGTATGTAAAACATTTTGCTCCCGCAAGCCCCACATGTTGTCAGCAAGTATAAGAATTTCCTTGTGCCCTGGTGCGCCTAGACTCTGACTGAGGGAGCAGAGAGGAAAGGCACTCAGTTCCTCATCTTCCCAGAGTCCTCCCGAAGCTTGTGTTACAAAGAAGGAGTTGCCAGAGAGGAACTGTTTCTTTCCCACTTTTCCTCACATCAATCTGGGGTCTAGAAACAAGTACATATTTATGTTTATTACCTGATTTCCCAGTTAAGAATGTAAGCCCCATGAAGGCAGAGGCGTGACTGATTGGATTTACTGCTATACCTCATCGACTCCTTCCCCAAATCTGCTCTCCCTACAGCTTTGCCCACCACAGATGATGGCCAAGCTGTACTTTCAGTTGTTGTGGTCCAGTCACTAACCTGTGTCCCCATGGACTGCAGCACGCCAGGCTCCTCTGTCCTCCACTATCTCCCAGTGGAGGACAAATTGCTCAAATTCTTGTCCATTGAGTCAGTGATGCTATCTGACCATCTCATCCTCTGTCACCCCCTTCACCATTTGCCTTCAGTCTTTCCCAGCATCAGGGTCTTTTCCAATGAGCCGGCTCTTCAGTTGCAACTTTCAGCTGCTCAGGTATAAAAATGTGGGGTCATTTTTAACCACCGTCTTTCTCCTTCATTAGTCAAATCTACCAGAGAATCTGTAAGCTCCATCTTCAAAAGATGTCCATAATTTGGCCACTTCTTCCCACATTCATGACTAGCCTCTGGTTCCAGCCACTGTCATCTCCTTACTATATTATTAAAATAGTCTCCTTTGTGTCCTCCAAGCTTAAACCTTGACCCTCACATTCTATTTTCAGCATAGCAGCTAAAGCTATCCTTTTACAATGTAAAAGTTGTCCTTTTCACAGACAAACAAGCATATCTGATGGCATTATACTGACCCTCCAAGGTCTCCAATATCTTGAGCCCTGTGAATTTTCTCATCTCACGCCCTGTTTTTCCTACTTGCTTACTCTGCTGTATTCATTTTGATTCTTTTCTAGTCTTCAAGCTTGCTAGGCATAGCCCTGACTTGGTATTTTCCACTTACTAGTCTCTTTGCCTACAGTGGTCTTCCCCTGAATATCCACAAAACTAATACCCTTGCTGCTGGTGGTGATGGTGTAGTTGCTAAGTCGTGTCTGACTCTTGCTACCTCATGGACTATAGCCCTCCAAGTTCTTCTGTCCATTGGATTCTCCAGGCAAGAATACTGGAGTAGGTTGCCATTTACTTCTCCAGGGGATTTTCCCAACCCAGGAATAGAATCTGGGTCTCCTGCATTGCAGGAAGATACTTACCCGAGTGAGCTACAAGGGAAGCTGCCAATACCCTTGCTACACCAATATTTTGTTTAAATGTCAATTTCTCATTGCCTGACCTGTTCTTTCTTTTTTTGACAGCTTATTTGAAGTATAACTGTCACATAGTAAACTGCAAATATTGATATCTAAAGTGTATAACACTGTAAGTTTTGACATATGGATAAACCTGGGAAATCATCATCCCAGATAAGATCGTGAACACACTCATCACCCCCCAAGTTTCCTCATACCCTTTTCTCATCTCTCCCTTCTAACTCGTCTCACCTCATCTTGATGTTTCTTTCCATCCTCAGGGCAATGTTGCTTTGCTTTCTCTAACAATAGATTAGTTTGTTTTTTCTGGGATTTTGCGTAAATGAATTATACAGTATGTACTCTTTATTGACTGACTGCTTTCACTAAACTGATTTAATTTCAAATTCATCCATGTTATTGTGTGTATCGATGTTTTTATTTTGCTGTGAAATATCCCATTGCATTGACATACTATTGATCTATTGGTGAACATTTTAGTTCTTGTCAGTTTTTGGCTATCACGAAAAAAGAAAAACAAAATCTTCTACAAACATTTGTGTGAAAGTCTTGTATGCGTATAGAAATTCTTTTCTTTGGGGCAAATACCTAGGAGCAGAATGGCTGAGTCATGTGGTGTGTTGTTTAGCCTCACCGGCCATCCAACCATTTTGTCATCTGTCATCCCCTTCTACTCCCTTCTTCAATCTCTCCCAGCATCAGGGTCTTTTCTAATGAGTCATCTCTTCACATTTGGTGGCCAAAATATTGGAGCTTCAGATTCAGCATCTGTCTTTGCAGAAAATATTCAGGTTCGATTCACTTCTGACTGGTTTTGATCTTCTTACAGTCCAAGGAAGTCTTAAGGGTCCTCTCCAGAACTGCTCTAGGTGAGTGATCACACCATTGTGGTTATTTGGGTCATTAAGATCTTTTTAATATAGTTCTGTGTATTCTTTCTACCTCTTCTTAATATCTTCTGCTTCTGTTAGGTCCATGCCATTTTTGTCTTTGTGCCCATTTTTGCATATGTTCCCTTTGTATCACTAATTTTCTTGAAGAGATCTATCTTATGGTATATGGATGTTCAATTTATAAGAGACAATTAAATTGTCCTCCAGTGATCATACCATTTCTGTTACAGTTTCAGTATTTCTTGGCCAATATTTAGTATGTTTACTCTTTTTAATTTTAGTTCTTCTAATAGATGTGTATCATTAACTTATTGTGGGTATAATTTGCATTTCCCTAATAAGTAGTGATGCTGAGTATTTTTTTTCCTGGGCTTAGTTGTCATTTGCATATATTCTTTGGGAAGAGTTTTTTTTTTTTTTTTAATTGGATTAAATGTTTGTTTGTTTTTTTAACTGTGTTATTTCTTATTACTGCGCTTTGAGAATTTTTTAATATATTCTGGCTATAAGTCCTTTACTTGATGGATGATTTATAAAAATAACTCTCAGTCCATATCTTTTCAATCCCTTTAAATTGTCTTTTGAAACATAAGTGGGTCTTTTACCTTTCCATTTTTTAAATTTTTTGTAATCCAACTTATCAATTTATGGATTGTCCTTTTTTTGGCATTATATCTATGAAATCTTTACTAACTTCAAGATCACAATAGTTTTCTCTTGTTTTCTAGTTTTAAGTTTTAGAGTTAAGTACATGGTTCATTTTGAGGTTTTTTTTTTTTTTTTTAATATGGTTAAGCTTTATTTTCTTGGACTCCAAAATCACTGCAGATGGTGACTGCAGACATGAAATTAAAAGACACTTACTCCCTGGAAGAAAGGCAGGAAGAGAAGGGGATGACAGGGGATGAGATGGTTGGATGGCATCACCAATTCAATGGACATGAGATTTAGCAAGCTCTGGGAGATGGTGAAGGACAGGGAAGCCTGGCGTGCTGCAGTCCATGGAGTAGCAAAGGGTCAGACATGACTGAGTGACTGAACAACAACGACAAATGAATTAAATTTTACTTTTTTGTACATGGATAACTGATTCAGCCAAGTTTGCTGAAATAGAAATACTTTCTACATAAAGTTCTTCTGTAACTATGCCAAGAATCAGTTGTCCATTTACGTGTGGGTCTATTTCCAGACTCCATTCTATTACATAATTTATGTCTTTGTGTCAATGCCACACATATCTGATTATGATAGCTTTGTAAGTCTTGAAATTAGGTTGTGTTCTTTCAACTTATTCTTCTAAAATTAAACTCTATTCTACCCTCCCTCCTGCTGTTTTTTTCTTTATATGCTGCACATAATACCTTTTAATGTGTTATGTAGTTTATGTATTTAATATGTCAGGTTTGTACAAGAATGTCAGCTCAGTGAGGGAGGAGACTTTTTGCATTTTATTCCGGTTACTGATAGATCTAAAGTTCTTAGAATACTGCTTAGTACATACTAAGTTTTAACTATCTATTTGTTGATTGAAATGAGTATGGAATCAGACCTTTAAAAGACTGAGAACTATCTCAGAGTTCATTTCATCCAATTTCCATGTACTAAAAAATGAAGAAACAGAGGACCAGAGACATAAAGTCAATGCTCACCCAGTAATGAGGGGTACCTACTTGATCCCTGAGTCTCATTTCCAACCCTTACTCTCTCTCATCAAAGCAACATTGAACTGTTCATGGTTTTGCCAATATGTCCTTTAGTTCCTGCTTTTGCATTTCCCCACAGTCTGGCATTTTTATCTGAGATACACTTCCCTTTCCCTTTTTTCATTGATTCAAGTATCACTTCTACTGGAAGCAATTCCCACACATCTAAATCTGATTTTAGATCCTTCATCTTTCAGCCACTTTACTCCCAAAGTTTGGAGTATGACCCATGTGTTAACTTATTTTCTGCACCAGACAATGTTCTCTGTGAAGGCAGAGGATCATGTCTTATATAATTGATTATTCACAATGCCTGACACAATTCTTGGCATGTAGCACATTCATTTGAATGAATATATTTCTACAAGTCTATCCTTTGACTTACAGAAAATGAATTGAGATTTACCCTCATTTCTTATCATATTTATAAGCTAGTCTGTTTTATGTTTATTTGTGTGAATGCATGTGTGTATTTCTCATTGTTATTGCACTTCTTCAAGTTTTATTTTAGCCATCAAAAAGTTCTGACAAATGTGAAGTTGATTTCTCAAATATATGTTATGCTTGTTTTCTTTATTCAACAAATAGCTAACAGGAGTAAATAATGTCAAACATGCTCATAGAGTTCATGAAACTGGTCATAAAGGTCACATTTATTTTTTTTACTATTTTAATCATATGAATTAAAATACAAAATAGCCAAATGCAAAATCATATGTTCTAGTTATATTGCACAGGCTGACACATACTTGAAAATATGTTAAGTTTTTTGCATTGAAACAGACATCTAAAATAAAATAAAACTGCTTCTGAGCACTACCTGTGCACAGGCTCTTGGCAAATCCATCTATCAATTCAGACTTCCAGCCCCTGGTAGGTAGTTCATCATTCAACCAGAATAACAACATGGAGATTCCTTGACAAATATATTAAGAAATCCATAAAATATTTGGTATTATATCTGGTAAACCTGACTTTGCATAACAGAATTCCTAGTCCAGAAGTAATTTGTAGAAAGGTTTTCACTGAGAGTCTTCTCTATTCTCCTATTAATTGGAAAGGGCAGGGGCTAATAATAAAGACCAGTTAAATCTCAGAACTACTACCTACCTGTAAAATTTTTTTCACCACTTTATTTATTTATTTATTTTTGAAGTATAGTTGATGTACAATACTATGTTCGTTTCAGGTGTATGCAGAGTGATTTAGTTATATAAATACATTTTTTTAAGATTTATTCCATTATAGATTATTGCTAGATATGGAATATAGTTCCTTGTGCTATATAGTAAATCTTTGTTGCTTGTTTATTTTATGTCTGTTAGTTTGTATCTATTAATCCAATACTCCGAATTTATCCCTCCCCCTCTCTCTTTATAATTTGGTAACCCATAAGTTTGTTTTTCATATCCACGAGTCTGTTTCTGTTTTATATATAGATTCATCTGTATTATTTTTTAGATTCCACATATATGTGACATCATAATATTTGCCTTTCTCTGTCTGGCTTATTTCAGTTAGTATGATATTCTCTAAGCTCATCCATATTACTTCAGGTGGTAATATTTCATTATTTTTGTGACTGAGTAATATTCCATTGTTATAAATACCCCATCTTCTTTATCCAGTCATCTGTTGATAGGCACTTGGATTGTTTCCATGGCTAGACCATAGTGAATAGTGCTACTTCACTATCTGTGAGGTTTTAACCAAATGATTTAACTTCTCAATCCCTTCCTGATTCAGAGGACTAGGAGAAGACAAGTGATTTTATAGGTAGCATAGATGCTGATTCATAGAAGACATTATATAAGTACTAATCCCCTGCTTATTTCTTTGTTTAAACCAATGCTGACAATACAAAACATTCATTTTGACTCCAGCCTTTCCCATTGGTTTAGAATTCTATCTCATTGAAACCTAGTGATATAACTCCTACAATTCTTCTCGAAACTTCTTTGCATAGCCATGACCAACAGATCAGCATTGGCATAAGGTGTCAAGTATATCTAATACCTAGGTCCAAATTATGGAAGTACCGTTCATAGAGCACTGCGTTAGGGCAACTGGAGACCTTAATAAAACAGAAATTCTTGAATCCCAGTTCAGTCCTAGTGAATCAGTTTCTGGGGTTTAGGCTCAGAAATGTGGATGTTTGACAACTGTCCAAGATTATTCTTATGCACATCATAGTTTATGAATCATTGTCAAGTGAATATAACACATAAACCCTGCCATATAGCAGGACACAGTTTGTTGAGGGAACAAACAAGAACATACATCATTATAGTATGATAATAAAGCCTGTAATTAAAGAATGAATCAAGATGTTCCAAAAACCTAGAGGTGTCCAAAGTCATATCTCTCTCTCTGTGTTTGGGGTTCTCAGTATACCACAAATTAAAAATATGCTAAATCAAAATTGAAAAATTTAGTGCCACATAATTGTACTGTTCACAAAATAAATCTAGAATTTATTTATGTTTTTTTTTAAGAATATAAATTTGAAAGCTACTGCTAAGCAGTATTGGACTTGAATACAGTGAAAATTTAAACATTTGTTTTTGTTTTCAATCTTAGCATATTCTTACAAATACAGAAAGAAATCCACTTGGAGATTATGTAAAAAGTTTAAACTTAAGACCTTAGACAAATGAGTGTTTAGACAACCCTTCACTCCAACCTTGTATTAGCTTCTAGGATGAATAAGTATTGTGGGTTTGGGGAAAGCTGAGGAAGTCTTCAGAGAGAAAAGGCAAGGTATCTGGGTCTTGAAGTATGAGTAGGTTGTCAGGATGATCTCCCCCAGTGACAGTGCAGCGTGCTTTGATCCAGAGCTACTATGCATGTGGCTTACCTCTTTACACTGATAAGTCTCCTGTAATTTTATGTAGGTGAGTCAAGAATTCTTTCATATATTTTATCCATTCACTACAACTCTCAGAACTATTGGTCATTGCCATCACTGAACCTGGGACAGAGCTTCCCAGTGTATAGAGGAACACTGGCTGGTATAAGAGTGTTTTACAGGGAAAACAACTGCAATAGAATAAGCTTCTGAGGCACTGCTCCCCTCCCTACCCACCCTCCCACCGCATTCCTGACAATTTACCAGGAGACAAAGAGGAGAAGTGGGGGTTCCTGTTTAAATGTGTTGAGCTTTATCCAGAGATCTCTATCCCAAGGGTCCTGTAGCCTCACTTTCAATTCCCTTGACCCTGAATACACATTGGAAGGACTAATGCTGAAGCTGAAGCTCCAGTACGTCAGCCACCTGATGCAAGGAGCTGACTTGTTGGAAAAGACTATGATGCTGGGAAAGATTGAGAGCAAAAGAAGGGGGTGGCAGAGGATGAGATGACTTGATAGCATCCCACTGACTCAGTGGGCGTGAATCTGAGCCAACTGTGGGGAATAGTGGAAGACAGAGGAGCCTGGTGTTGTGCAGTCCGTCGGGTCACAGAGTCAGACACAACTTAGTGACCGAACAGTTTCTACTTCAGGTGTTTCAGGCTGAGAGAATAGTTCCCTTCAGTGCAGTGTTGTGTTAACTATAGTTTTCTCTTTTTGAAGTCTTAATAATAGTCCATGAGTTGTACATAGGAAATGCATTATGACTCTTGTCAATGGCCCAAATGACACTTTAGCAGGAAGTAATAAATATGGATATAAATATGCACCTATAGTAACATCTCATTACAAGTTTCTACCCAGAATGAGTTGTTAGTCATTTGATTCCATTTTTCTTTTTTTTTTTTTTTTTAATTTTTATTTTTATTATTTTTTTTTTCCAGTGGGTTTTGTCATACATTGATATGAATCAGCCATGGATTTACATGGTGAAAGAATTTTTAAAAAGTGTTCTATGGGACACTTTGAATATTTTCCAAAATTTTTTCCAATAAAATTAGGTTTTATGGTTTCATTTCTTTGCTTTTTTTTTCTCTCTCAATTAAAAACAACATAAATTCAATCACAGTCAAAAACATTGTTATTAAGTGAGAATATTTTAGGGTAAATAAATATTTTCCAAATGGCATTAGGTGAGTTGTGTTCATGGGTTCACGCTTCAGTCATGTCTGACTATTTGCAATGCTATGGACTGTAGATGGTCAGGTTCCTCTGTCCATGAAATTCTCCAGGCGAGAATACTGGAGTGGATTGCTTTGCCTTTATCCAGAGGATCTTCCCAACCCAGGGATAGAACCCATGTCTCTTGCATCTTCTGCATTGCCCAAGAGGATTCCTTACCACTGAGACCAGCGAAGCCCAATTAGGTGGGTTACAAAAACATAAAATATTTTGTAGGAGGAAAAATAGTTTAAAAGAAATGTAAGTGAGAAAAAAATGAGTTGAATAGGAAAATGAAAAGTAAAGAGCTGTGAACAGAAATACATGCCCAATAGTCTTAAATGACTTGATAAAAATATAACCTTGATGGAAATTATATCTCAGAACTTTCTGGCATGCACAGAAAAAGGACAATACATGTGCTATAACAAACATATTCTCTGTAATATAGAAATAAACCAATTACTTAGAAGTATAGCTTTTCTGGGCTTCCCCAGTGGTTCAGCTATAATGAATTGTCTACAATTCAAGAGCTGCAGAAGATGTGGTTTCAGTCCCTGAGTTGGGAAGATTCCTTGGAAGAGGAAATGGCAACTCACTCCAGTATTCTTTCCAAGATAATCCCATGGACAGAGGAGCCTGGGGGGCTAAAGGGGTTGCAAAGAGTAAGACACAACTGAGCAACTGAGAACACACATACACACAGCTTTTCTAGTTACCAAGGCTGAGAATTTCTAGTTTGGAAACTTGGAATAATGTGGTGGGTTAAACTGTTACATGAATGACTTTGCCCCAATAACTATAGACTCATGTAGAAATGTCTTGTCATAGGAACCCATACAAACAGAAGATATAATTATGGTTTTCTAACACTCTCCCAAGATATTCCTCCATTTCTTCTAAACAATTCTTCTTCCCTTACCTAACTCTTAACAAATGGGAGTCCCCTGTGTTAGTCTCATTTCTTTTGTTATTGATCCATCTGTTCTGAAAGAACACAGGCTTTCCAAAGGCTTCATTAATAATTCTAATCTCCATCTTCAGTCCAGACCTCTTGCCTGATTTCCAAGATCCTTTCACTAATAGTCTTGAGTGGCATATTTTTCATGGTCCCCTCAAAGTCACTTCAAAACTCAACTATTTCCCTTCTAAGAGACTTTGTCATACAGTGTTCCATTGAACAGAAAGTTCATCCATCCGAGAAAATCATCTCATCCATCTAAGTTGTTCAACATAGTATTCGGGAGGTATCCTTGTCTTTTATTTTTTCTTCTTTCTTGTTCCTATAGAAAGTCATTTGCCAAATTCTACCTCTTGTTATAAATCCATGTACATCTCTCCAATTTTTCCACCACCTTCTGAGCACAAGCCAGGAACACTCTTTACCCAGATTATGATGACTTTATGTGAGTGCATACTCAGTCGTGTCTGGCTCGTCACAAACCCCTGGAGTGTAGCCCATCATATTCCTCTGTCCCTGGAATTTTCCAGGCAAGAATACTTGAGTGGGTTGCCATTCCCTTCTCCAGGAGATCTTTCCGACTCAGGGATTGAACCCCCGTCTCTTGTAACTCCTGCATTGGCAGGCAGATTCTTTACCAGTACCCCTCCCGGGAAGCCCTATGAGAACTTACTCTAATCTGGCCACAATCTATTTTCACACAGTGAGGCTCTTCCTAGGATGCAATTCTGATCATGAGCCCTTCTGGCTTAAAATCTACCAGTAGTGTCATATCGTGTGGTGAATGCAAGATGCATGATGTTCTACTATTGTTTCTCATAAGGCTTTTGAGGACCTGGACTCCATCTCCTTCTCCAGCATCATCAGACTTCTCTAGACTCCTACTGCCTCTCTGACTTCCGGTCTTCTACTACACTACAGAGTCAAGTACTCTTTATAGAGATGTATTCTGTGCTTTGGACATCCCCCATGGCTCAGTGGTAAAATATCCACCTGCAAAGCAAGAACCTCAGGATAAGAAAGTTTGATCCTTGGGTCAGGAAGATCCTCTGGAGGAGGGCATGGCAACCTGATCCAGTACTTTTGTCTGGAAAATCCCATGGACAGAGGAGCCTGGCGGGCTACAGTCCACAGGGTCGCAAAGAGTCAAACAGAACCGAAGCATCTTAGCATGCTCACACACATTCTGTGCCTAGGGTCTTTTCTGCCCAACCAGTTCTCCCCATCCTGATACAGTCTACTCATTATGCCAATTTTGACTAACTTAACATTGTGAAGGAGGTCCCCTAGGAGAAGGCTATTTCCCAAAGTTTGAGCTTCCATAGCACTATGCTGTCACTCACTGTGTATCATTCCCGCTGGCTTTAAGCTCCATTTTTGCAATGACCATATAGTTTTCCTCAGCCCTGTAATTCCTTGCCTGCTGCACTCATTGCCTGGCATTTCCTAAGGGTTCAAATCCTTGCTTGTTAACTGCATGAATGAATAAATGACTGAGTGAACAAATGAATGCCTACATGTCTTATTTCAAGGGTCATTAACTATAAAATGATGAGTGTATAAACCCTTTGCTAAAGGAACACTTTGAGCAATTAGGAATTCAAGCTCTAAGGAGAAGAGACTAGGCCCTCTCTGGCTGGCATTCTCTTCATTTTTCTTTCCCGGTGGTCCACTTGGACCCCAGCCATTGGAAGCCCCAGTGCCAATTTGTCTCGCTTTGTGAACTGATGTGCTCCATAAACTACCCATAATGTGCTAGAATGTGGCTCCTGGGCTTTCGTGTTCACTGTGAGAACCGCCTGCTCTGCTTACATAGCACCTTTATTACATATGTGGAGTCATGGAGCCCCCATGCCAGGAAAAATTGGGGGTTTGCTCTTCAGAGCCAGATATTTGACTCTATGGCTGCTCAAACATGTCTTTTATACTTGCAGTATCAGAGAGCTTTGCCACTATATTTCTTATCTGAAATCACTGGGAAAGAATTTCCCATAAATCAATTCAGCAAATATTTATCGAGTGCCTCCTATAGACTCAGACTTCAATGGTCCTGGAGAGACTGTCTAGTCAAACTTCCCTATTTTACCAAGAAAATCACAGAACCCTGGCAGACTCCTGACCTCAAATCCATTAAATAATTTTCTGTGAATGAATATAGAAATGTGTAGTATGCCCTCCCTGTCCTCAACAGCTAACATCTTTAGGGGGAAGTGACAGTGAAAGTGTTAGTCGCTCAGTTGTGTCTGACTCTTTGCGACCCCATAGATTGGCACACACCAGGCTCCTCTGTCCATGGGATTATCCAGACAAGAATACTGGAGTGGATTGCCATTTCCTCCTCTAGAAGATCATCTCGACCCAGAAACTGAACCGGCGTCTCCTGTGTCTCCTGCATTGCAGGTGGATTCCTTACCCAATGAGCCATCAGGGAAGCCCATTAGATAAATAAATTAACTGATCAATCAATTAAAGAATGCAACATACTATGGTACATATAAGATTTTTTCTTTATGTGATTATTCACTAATAACTGCTTCCCTCCTCTAGATATTAAGTTGTTGAGAAGATGCAGTCTGTTTTTTGCTTGCAGTTGGATACCCAATGTTTCACGTAGCATGAAGAACACAAAACAGTTGATTCTCATTATTGATTGATTCTGTTCTTGCAAATTTACCTACTAAATACAATTTATCTGTAACCTGAAAACCAGTATTCATGGCACTTTGGTCAGTCGTGGACACGCACAAAATGGCAAAAATTTGAGTTGTCTGACTCACAAGTTCTCCCCTGTGGTCAAACAAAGTCACCTCCTGCTTCCTTGTTTGAGCTCTCATCCTGTAAACAAGTATTCCTTCACAGTCTGTTTAAAGCCCCGTATTTCACAATTTTGTGTATTTTGTTAGTGATTTCAGTGTTTAAATAGCCTTCTAGTGCAGTGCTAAGGTGCTATTTAGTGTCCCTAATGCAAGAAGTCTGTGATGGGCTTTACAGACAAAATACATAAATTAGATAAGTTTCATTCAGGCATGAGTTATGGTGCTGTTGCCTGTGAGTTCAATGTTAATAAATCAACAGTGTATATTAAATAAGATACCCTTAAGTGGAGTGGCACATAAAACAAGATTGTGTCTTAATAGATTAGTGAAAATGTTGTGACCAGAGGCTTGCAGGAACCTAATTCTGTGTTTCCTCTGGAAGAAATGGCTTAGTATTTAATTCAGTATTTGTGGTGCCTTTATACAACGTAACTGAAGTGAATATTGAGAATCAACTGTATAGGAGCAGTAAGTATAGAAGAGAGAGAAGGAAGAAGGAAGGAATGAATGAAGGCAGGAAGGTAGGAAGGAACCATACTCCAATAAAAACTAAAAACAAAACCCAAATATACCCTCCACAAAAGGAAGTGTAGTATATGGTTAAGAGCTTAACCCCAAAGTCTAAGATGTCTGTTCCAATCCTGACTCCACCATTTGAGCTTATTTAACATTTTTAAATCTTCAGTATCTTCATCCGTGAGATGGAAAAACAAACCCACAAAAATATATTTCAATCAGTTCTAAGACTCACCTTTTAATCGACACCAAGCAAGAGAAAGTGAATTATTTCAGGTCCCACAAGACCTCAGGTCTGCTGCTTCCCAATCCAATTGTATTTTTGCTCCAGCCTGGCAGACACCCAACAGAAGAGATGAAGAGTCTTCGATGAGTATCTATTCATTCTGTGTCTTAGTGTTGCTGCTGTTTACTTGCTAAGTCATGTCCAACTCTTTGCAATCCCATGGACTGTAGCCCAGCAGGCTCCATTGTCCATGGGATTTCCCAGACAAGAATATTGAAGTGGATTGCCATACCCTTGTTAGAGAGTCCCCCAAGAATATTCTAAAGGGCAAAATTCTTGGGTCACAATGGCAACATGAATAACTTCTCTCTTCCTTTTAAGACTAGACATTAAGTCATTATTCCTAGAGCAGTCTATAATCCTTTAATGGCTTGCCAGGCCCCTCTGTCCATGGAATTTTTCAGGCAAGAATACTAGAGTGGGTTGCCATTTTCTTCTCCAGGGGATCTTCTTGATCCGGGGATAGAATCCATGTATACTGCATTGGCAGGCAGATTCTTTACTATTGAGTCACCTGGAAAGACTGGATCTGGAGTAGGAACTGGCAGCTCATTCCAGTATTCTTACCTAGAAAAGTTCATGGACAAAAGAGTCTGGTGGGCTTAAGTTCATGGGATCACAAAGAGTCAGATGCAATTGATCACACAGCGCAGCACAGTCCTTTATGGCTTACAAGGCATTTTTTATAACCATCATCTCATTTCTTCAACACATAAACCCTGAGAGGAACACAGGATGAGGGTTTCTATCTCCATTTAGCAGATTCATGCACTAATAACACTAATTTTGCTTATTCATGCACATGTCTATTAACTCACTATGTGCTCATTAAGCATTCAAAGCTGTGCTTGGCAAGGAGAATACATGGATGTGCTGTATATGCAAGTTACAGTCCCTGCCCTTAGAGTCTTTCCAGTCTAATGGGAAAATGGATATGCAGACAAAGTATCTGCATATGAGTTGGTTGGATGGCATCACCGATGCAATGGACATTAGTTTGAGTAGGCTCTGGGAGTTGGCAATGCATAGGGAAGCCTGGCGTGCTGCAGTCTAGGGGCATGCCATGGTCAAAGCAGCTGGAGATGCCACCAGCATACAAAGAATGAGGTAACTGTACATCAAGATAGGGTGAGCAAGAAAATCTTCATAGAATGATGCTTGCTCCATCCTGGGAGATGAGAGTTTTTCACTAGGTAGTAAATGATAAAGGACATTCTTGACCAAGAGAACAACAAGATCAAAGGCATAGAGAGATGAAAAATGTATCGCTTGGGAACCCAAAGTCCTAGCATACATCTGACTCATAGGGTGAAGGGAAAAGAGGCAGTGAAAGAGGTGGTGGAGAAGAGACTGAAGAGATAAGTCAGAACAGCTCAAGCATTTATTCTATAATTGCTCAAAGAAAGACTATAATGCATACAAAGCAGGAAAGTTCACTCTTGGCTATGGTAGGAAAGATGAACTTATGAGAAAGACTGGAGGCAAGCATTACAGTTACACAGGAGAGAAATGATGAAGTCAGGAATTCAGGCTGTGCAAGTAATAGAGGGAGAAATGGACGCTAAAGCCACGGAATCCTTGTCCTCAGTCGCTGATGACATGCGGAGGATGAGCCAAAGTAGAAGCAAGGACAGGTTCACGCCTACGGTTTGGATGACTGGATGCCTGTTGTTTCCCTTGCTTTATACTGTGACTTTAAGGTGAGTCAGTTCAGTCACTCAGTCATGTCCGAGCCCCTGGATTGCAGCACACCAGGCTTCCCTATCCATTGCCAACCCCCAGAGCCTACTCAAACTAATGTCCATTGCATCGGTGATGCGATCCAACCAACTCATCCTCTGTTGTCTCTCTCTCCTACTGCCTTCAATATTTCCCATCATCGGGGTCTTTTCCAATGAATTGGTTCTTCACATTGGGTGGCCAAAGTACTGGAGTTTCAACTTCAGCATTAGTCCTTCCAAAGTATATTCAGGACTGATTTTCTTTAGGATGGACTGGTTGGAGCTCCTTGCAGTGCAAGGGACTCTCAAGAGTCTTCTCCAATGCCACAGTTCAAAAGCATCAATTCTTCGGTGCTCAGCCTTCTTTATAGTCCAACTCTCACATCCATACTTGACCACTGGAAAAAAACATAGCTCTGACCAGTTGGACCTTTGTTGGCAAAGTAATGTCTCTGCTTTTCAATATGCTATCTAGCATGGTCATAGCTTTTCTTCCAAGGAGCAAGCATCTTTTAATTTCATGGCTACAGTCACTATCTGCAGTGATTTTGGAGCCCCCCAAAATAAGTCTCTCACTGTTTCCATTGTTTCCCTATCTATTTTCCATGAAATGATGAGACCAACATTCAAGTGATCTTTTGATGAATTTGTGGGGGAGAAAGTGGTCTCCATGTCCTATTCCTCTGCCATCTTAAAGATCCAAGCTGAAACCTCTTAAGATGAATAACAGGCAGGAAAAAAAAAAAAGTAACCTAAAATGTGGACATCCTGAGCTTGAATTGTCCGTGAAACTATCCACTCACTATCTGATGAGGTGGTCCACATTGGAGGACAGTAAAGGGTTAAAAATCCATTTTGGTGATTCACCAACAAGACTGAATTGTAGACTTCAGAGTTTATGCTGGGATGAGTTAAGTGTTTTAGGGCTGTTGGGATAGAATGAATGTGTTGTAGTTGTGAGAAAGACATTAATTTGGGGAAGCAAAGGAGGAAGGTTACAGATTGAATGTTTATGCCCCCCACTAAAAATCCATATGTTCAAACTCTAACCTGCAATATGATGGTCTTGGGATGTGGGGACTTTGGGAGGGGATTAGCTCATAAGGACTATATCTTTATGAATGAGGTTAATAGCCTTATAAAAGAGACCCCAGAAGTATCTCTTGCCCTTTCTGTCATTCAAAGACACAGCAAAAAGTCAGCCATCTATGAACAAGGCAGACTGGGTGGCTTATAAACAACTGAAATGTATTTCTCACAGTTCTGTAGGCTGGGAAGTCTAATGCTCAATGAGTGATATTCACTCAATTGTGTCCAACTCTTTGTGACCCCAAGGACTATAGCCTGCCAGGCTCCTCTGTCATGGAATTCTCCAGGCAAGAATACTGGAGTGGGTTGCCATTTCCTTCTCCATGCTCAATACATTATGATAATTGTCCAAATGTTTTATATCTACTACACAAAGGCAATAGAATTTACCTCCCATCTCATTGTGGGAGTTAAGTAGGATGACATGGTGAGTATGTGTCACAGGAGTAGATGCCTAACAGGAGTTCAGTATCTGATGCTTTGTTTTTCCTGCACTTTTTTCCCTTCAAGCTGCTGCTGCTCCATGGAGGGTGGACTTCCTAATCAATTGGTCAGTGCAAAGAATTTCTGAAAGGTTCTACCTGTGGAGAAGATGTGTTTAAGTAAATGTTAAGCAGCTTAAGGGGAAGAGGTGGAGATTGGAAGAAAGATGAAAGAAAGAAAAAAAAGGAAGGAAGGAAGATAGAAAGAAGGAGGAAAGGAGAAAGGGAGGGAGCAAGGGAAGGAAGAAAGGAAAAGGAAAGAAAGGAAGAAGGGAAAAAAGGGAACGCTTATGTTAGGTGGGACGGAAAACCTTATTTACTCATTCTGGTTGCCTTTTATGAGAAGCAGGTTCAACTTGCTTTAGACAATGGAGAGTTCATCCTGCTGCCTTTAAACAAAGCTTATGAGGAATCCTAAAAGATCCACCACCAGAGAGATGTTTATCTCAGAGCTTAGGCCAGGGGGGCCGGGATGGGGGGTTGGGGAGGCTGAGAAAACAAACACTTTGAATGTGTTTGGTGTTCAAGTGGGAGGTGCCAGGTCCCCCTCTTTTGACTTGTGGAGTCTCTGCCACCAGCTCACAGCCCCCAGTATTTAAGAAGACCTGAACTTAGACCCTGAGTGGAAGGGGAAAGTGTGTGCTGTTTGTACAGCTGAAAACAAGATGAAAAACCCCAGGCCCCCTCTCACACCCCATTAGGCCCTGAAGTCCATGGAGTGTTGCACTCAACACATAAACACTCTGCTTGGGGAAGCAGTGGTCAGGGTGTGAGAGGGAGGGACGGCGTCTCAGGGAAGAACAATGGCATCTCTGTAAGGAGGCAGGCATCCCAGTCCTTGCCCCAGGCTGCATTAATCATTACTCCCACCTTGTAAGTTTCAGCAAACCTCAAAGCCTTTTGGGATTGATGATGGGACAACAGGTAACAGGATAGCCAATCAGAAAATAAACACTCTTGGACCAAGGAGTGAACATCTCTCTTTCCTTTTTCAGGTTGACAGAGGGGAAGGAAAAAGGCATATAGATCACAGGATACTGGCTCCCACACAGGATCCCAGCAGAGCTGGCTGTGGACCCAGGGCCCTTGAGAAAGGTCTCTGGCCTTTCTTTGTGCAACCCTCTGCCTCTGCCCATTGCAGGTTAGGATTTCAGCATGCAAATTTAGGGGGACACCAACGTTCAGACCATAACACTTTCCCTTAGCTTCTGTGAGACCACTTTTACTTCAAATGTCTCTTTGCTCATTTCTTCTTAATATCTTTGTGGGCTCTGTTACTTCTACCCTACTGTTATCCATCCACCAGAACTCTCTGTCCTTTTTACATTTTACTCTTCATACTTTTATTAACCAATTTTATCTATGGGATGTCTTCAAAGTCTGTGTGCATGTGTGCTCTTGGCGACCCCATGGATTATAACCCACTAGGCTCCTCTGTCCATGAGATTATTCTGGCAAGAATACTGGAGTGGGTTGCCATTTCCTCCTCCAGGGGATCTAAGGAATTGAAACTGCATCTCTTCTGTCTCTTGCATTAGCAGGCGAATTCGTTACCACTGCATTACAAGGGAAGCTCCCTTATTTTACATTATATCATACTATATTATAGCATATCATACTGTAATGCATCAGTAATCTAAAACTATTCCTATGTAAGTAAAAATTCTTACAAAATGGGAAATAATCAGCTTTATTTTTCTAAACGTGCATAAAACTTTGTATCAGGGATACAGGGAAACACTGGTGGTTAGTTTACATCATTCCACTGGTAACAGTAACTTGGATTTCAGTGTTGACCATGTAGGAGTTCTTCACAGAGAACGGGAACAATTTACCCTTGTTGAAAACAACCACCACCTGAGCTCAAGGGAATGGCCTTCCCTTTGATCATCCTAGAGGAAGACCTTATTTATTCCTTATCATCTACAAACCAATGCTGAAGCTGAAACTCCAATACTTTGGCCACCTGATGTAAAGAACTGACTCATTAGAAAAGACCCAGTTGCTGGGAAAGATTGAAGGCAGGAGGAGAAGGGGACGACAGAGGATGAGATGGTTGGATGGCATCACCGACTCAACGGACATGAGTTTGAGTAAACTCAGGGAGTTGGTGATGGACAAGGAGGCCTGACGTGCTGCAGTCCATGGGGTCGCAAAGAGTCGGACACGACTGAGCGACCAAACTGAACTGAATACATAGCATCCTCAACACACCAGCTCAGACACACAGACTCCCTGCTTATCCACTGGTACTTGCTACAGTTCACACACAGAACATAGCACATCAACTGTGATCAGACTACTATGTCCAGTTTCTCTCGGCACAAAGAACAAAATGCAAACCACCCTACACCCAAACCAACCCACCTGTGATGCCACAACACCAGGACAGAACCTCTGCATGCTAGGTTCATTGACAGCCCCAAGTCCATAAATCCTACTTGAGGATTCTTGGGGAACTCAGCAATATCTTCCTAAGTTTGACGGAAGATGAGCACTGTTTCCTCCTTGATCTCTCACACAGAATAATGCAGTTGTTATCAAGAACAGCCTCAGATATTCATTCAGAACAATTTTCTCTTTAATTGACTGAAAATTAACTTATATTTTGGAGATTGCATTTCCCAGTGATTTACAAATAAAATTATTGCCAACCTCACTCTTTGCTTAACAAATGGTTCAAATTCAGAAAGAAAAATGTAATGCAATTTGGTAAATTGTTTTTGAAATAGTGTATTTAAAATATGTGTAGCCTTTTATTCCCTAAAGAACAATTTAGAACTGACCAAGTACATTGTGTACAATGTCTCTTAATTTTGAAGCCATGTGAATTTCCAAGAAAATCCAATCCCTGTTCTTCAGAATCATTTGCACTTTATTCTTTCACATATTCTGTGAGTATTGTTTTATGTCCAAAAAGTTTTCCCAGTTTAGAAAAAAACATCTTTTTTTGGATCAAAAAATCCCACTTAAGCACTGCTGAAATGGAACCCAATCCATTAAGTTCCCCAAGGGGGCTAATGCTCAAATGTGTCGTAAACTTGAGAAAATACATCATCATCTCTGTTAACAAAAACATCAACTGGAAGAGTGTGTTCCAAAGTGATTTAAAGGGATATAACATCTTTTTCAAAATACTACATAGGTTGCAGCAAAATAAAATTCCCTCAGAAAATGCACAAGTTTATTTGATGTAAACCAAAATAAGATCTTACATTATATAGTCTAAGTAACAGTCTAATATCAGTTGCTTCAATATTTGAAAGCAGATTTCCCTTTCAAGTAAAGACTCAAGAAAATCTGCTTCTTTAAAACACCACACTTAACATACAATAGAGGTAGACATAGATAATCCAGCTACACAAACTTTTGGCACACCAGGGTTGAATATTGCTATGCTAAGGAGATAAGTCATGCATACCAGAATCTAGCAAACATGTTTCAGGTTTTAGAAGGAATCCGCCTGCAGTGCAGGAGACCCAGGTTCATTCTGAGGGTCAGGAAGACCTCCTGGAGAAAGGAAAGGCTACCCTATTCCAGTATTCTTGCTTGGAGAATTTCAGGAACATAGGAGACTGGCATGCTACAGTCCATGGAGTTGCGAAGAGTCAGACACGGAACTGGGTGACTAACACTTTCACCTTCACTTTCCACCATAGCAAAGTGCTACTTTCCAAGTATCTGTTCCACTCTAGCTGATTAGTCTAAAGTCCCTGACTGCTAATTTGTGATAAGGAAGTCTAAACCATTTTGGGCAGATGAGCAGTCTTGCTTGAGGCTTCAGAGAGAGATGTTTTCTTTTATGAATGTAAGCCAAGTTTATTCTCTCCCCCAAGTCATGAATGAGAAAACTGCGCCCTAGGCTACTGACAGTCGTACTCTAATCATGAGAGAGCTTATCTCAGGACAGGACTAATGACTGACCTTGATGACATCTTTAACTGCTGGCCGACCCAGTTTTGAAGTCCACCCACCTCTGAACTCATTCTCATCCTACTTTATGTTTCCATAATGTTCAACTCTGTTCAACTTTAGATTTCTATTACTTGCTGCCAAATGCATCCCAATAGATACACTTTCTTCCCCACTCACTGTATTTTTACATCAAATAATAGAATGGGAAAAGCTGCTGAGATTTCAGCCTTCTCTGGAAAATATGGAAAAGAATTCTGTGCTATTGTTTTTCCTTCTTGACTCCTCTGCATAAGAGGAGCAGTGATTGTCTGGGTCGATAACTAGCATGAGTAAATGCCCAGATCTGAAGAGTTCTCAGTCTCTTCTTCACTGGTCGGGAGAAGGGAGGCCCCCACTCCTCATGCTGCTGCCTGATACTGTATGGGCAGGGATCTGCTCCCCTTATAGGCAGCTCCCAGGTGTCTGACTGAAGGGTGGAAAGGAGAAGTTAGACAAATCCCCACATTCAAGCTTCACCAGTAGTAATGCTGATTTTGAACATTTTTATTGTGTCCTAAGTATATGAGGATATGCAGAGTACATCATGAAAAACACTGGGCTGAAAGAAGCACAAGCTGGAATCAAGATTGCTGGGAGAAATATCAATAATCTCAGATATGCAGATGACACCACCCTTATGACAGAAAGTGAAGAGGAACTAAAAAGCCTCTTGATGAAAGTGAAAGAGGAGAGTGAAAAAGTTGGCTTAAAGCTCAACGTTCAGAAAACTAAGATCATGGCATCTGGTCCCATCACTTCATGGGAAATAGATTGGGAAACAGTGTCAGACTTTATATTTTGGGGCTCCAAAATCACTGCAGATGGTGACTGAAGCCATGAAATTAACAAACGCTTACTCCTTGGAAGGAAAGTTATGACCAACCTAGATAGTATATTAAAAAGCAGAGACATTACTTTGCCAACAAAGGTCCGTCTAGTCAAGGCTATGGTTTTTCCAGTGGTCATGTATGGATGTGAGAGTTGGACTGTGAAGAAAGCTGAATGCCGAAAAACTGATGCTTTTGAACTGTGGTGTTGGAGAAGACTCTTGAGAGTCCCTTGGACTGCAAGGAGATCCAACCAGTCTGAAGATCCAACTGAACTGAAGTATATGGGTCTAGTCACAGTTGGTTCAGAATCAAGGGAGAGTAATTAACACCTTCAAAAAATGGCAAGAGTGGTTATAACTGAGTAATGGAGGAGGGGGAAGAGTCATAACTTGCTTTTCCAATAATGATAATAATAAGTCTTTCAGTTCAGTTCAGTTCAGTTGCTCAGTTGTGTCCTACTCTTTGTGACCCCATGGACTGCAGTACACCAGGCCTCCATGTCCATCACCAACTCCTGGAGTTTACTCAGACCCATGTCCATTGAGTCGGTGATGCGATCCAACCATCTCATCTTCTGCCGTCTCCTTTTCCTCCCGTCTTCAATCTTTCCCAGCATCAGGGTCTTTTCAAATGAGTCAGTTCTTTGCATCAGGTGGCCAAAGTATTGGAGTTTCAGCTTCAGTATCAGTTCTTCCAATGAATATTCAGGATTGATTTCCTTTAGGATGGACTGGTTGGATTTCCTTGCAGAACAAGGGACTGTCAAGAGTCTTCTCCAACACCACAGTTCAAAAGCATCAATTCTTCAGCACTCAGCTTTCTTTATAGTCCAACTCTCACATCCATACATGACTACTGGAAAAAACATAGCTTTGACTAGACAGACCTTTGTTGGCAAAGTACCATCTCTGCTTTTTAAAATGCTATCAATAATTCTGTACTGGATATCTCTCATATAGCAGGACTATTGTAAATATTTTATCACATTGTCTCTAATCTTCACAACATGATTTAAAAAAATTTTTCTCTTTTATGTATGCCTGAATGAAGCTTCAAACAGTAAGTAGCCTGTTGTTCATTACTAAAGCTTAGATTAGAACCAAGGACCATGCAATTCCAAGACCACATTTTTCTTACTTTAATACAGCAAGGTATGTAAGTTTGCCATGCATTGAGTTTCTACCTCTGACTTGATATAACACAAAAGCCTAACTTTTGGAGAAATACCGGTTGGATCTTTTTAATGACTTATTCAAAGCCCACATATTAGAATGGTGTACTTTCTCTGAGACAAAGACTATGCAGATGTTCCATATATATTAGTAGTCTCCTTCTGATACTATTGTAGAAATGGCATGGAAGATTGTCACAAGCAGTGCAATAAAGACTGTGGATTACAGGCCCCAGAGAAAAGACCATCATTGCCCAGTAGCCAAGAGTATTCCTTGCAGGCAACAGCACAACTGTAATGTTCCTGAGGGTTTACACATTTTTCATGCAGCTCACAAAATTATCCCTAAAGGGGCTCAGGATTTGCAAAGGACTGATGACTGAAGCTCTGATCTACTACCCACTGCATTGCAGGACTGGGAGTAACCACACATATATTTTTAATGTGTCCCTCTGGGAAATGGCTGTTATGCAATCATGATCCTAATTTAAAGATTGTTGTGAGGATTCATTAAATTAATATATGTGTAAAATCAAAAGCAATAGCTGACATATGGTAATTTGTATTAATTGTTAAGATTTTTTCCTCCTTTCTACAAGAAGCCTAGGTGGTCTGTATTTATGGAATGGTATAATTAAAAGTTGGCATTGACTGCCATCTTCTACATCTTGAAAATGAAAGTGGCTTAGTCCTGTCCAACTGTTTGCAACCCCATGGAATGTAGCCCGCCAGGCTCTTCTGCCCATGGAATTCTCCAGGCAGGAACACTGGAGTGGGTTGCCATTCCCTTCTCTAGAGGATCTTCACGACCCAGGGATTGAACTGGGGTCTCCTCCATTGCAGGCATAGTCTTTACCAGCTGAGCTGCCAGGGAAGCCCTCTTATGAAAGATTAATATAAAGACCTTCTGATCCAACTTGATTCAGTTAAAAATGTATCCTATTTATTCAAAGAGCTGTAAGGAAACAGACAGGAATAAGCAAAGTAGACAAGCACATAAATAATTAATGCAATATATTAGGTATGAATAAGAAATTCATAATCAATGATAAAATGGCATATTTATTACCTCTTTAGGTTGTTTATAACCCTGTAACATTTGAAAGAATCGAAAAGATTAAGATGGAAAAGAAAGATATGTTTGAGTGTGTATATATGTATGCATACATATGGAGAGAGAGTAGGTAGGTGAATTTAGATACATAAATTCATAGCTAGATAATAGATATATGGATGCTTAGATGGATCTACAGAGTTAAATAGATAGACAGACACTTGGATAACTGTAGGCTTAGCTGCTTTTCCTCTGCACTCTCTCACCCTTGAACAGTTTCCACCAGAGCACCTTGACTCGTAATGGTTTAGCACTGATCTCTCTAAATCCATCACATTTCAGGCATCTTATACAAAGGAACAATATGGTAAATAATTTGCAGTCAAAAATAATTTTTTAGTTGGACCAAGTTTTTCAAATTGAGGTTTAAGTATGGATTTTGTGCAAACGGCAAAAACAAAACTTGTGACCTATCAATGCAGACTGACCTAGAGAAAAAGAGTTGAGAACTGAAGAAGCGTCAATAAGTGATAGAAAACCAGCATTCTTTTTTGATTTAGAACTAGAAAGAAACATTCTATGGAGCCTCCTGATTTGTATTTCATGAGCTCCTAGTACTGTTGGCAAAATCCCATAATGTCATATTCATAATTTGATGCAGATGTCACCCTTGTTAGCTAAAGTATAAACTATATATAATACTTTCCTCATATTATAGCCTCTTACCTTCTTAAAGGTATAGTTTCATCCCTTCTTAACACTTCCTGTAATAACTGCTAACATAAATCCCAAGTTAAAGAAATGTACCAGAAAGGCATCTAAGACTGGCGAGTCCCTGCCTAACAATTTCAGACAAGAACATGAAGCCAGGTGTCAAAAAAAACCTCATATAGACTTCTTTTATAGCCAGACTCTCATCCATCCATGTGTGGTATTCAACAAAACTTTATTTTAATGCTACTTCAATATTGTTTTCATGCATTATAAAATTTTATAATGCAAAGAAAGCTTTGATAAGTTTAAAGTTGTTGCAGTTCGGGGCATGAGAATTCCTCCTTGTTATTATTATGTTCACATTCAGTTGCATACATTCCATTATGTCTGTACATTGCTGCAGATTATATCTGAGATTCTGCCTCCACTACAATATTTGCCACACTCTTAAATCTCACGCTTAAGTAAATCTACTAAATTGATTATATTATAATTAAATTTAAGTGTATTAAGAGATGCTGAGAAACCAATAGGTGTGACCTGTTAAATGATGATCTCATCCATCTATTAATTTAGAAAACAGGCACCTGCAAATATCATTAGTCCAATGTTACTTAAATGCTACTAAGTATTAGGCACTTGGGTGTATCTGTAGATAAATAACATGAAAGATAAATAAAGGCTTAGCAGACAATACGGGCTGATACACTTCCATTGAAGGACAATAAACATGGTTTCATAGAAGTGTGCACACAAAAAAATAAAAAGTCCAAGAAGGAATATTCTATTTTTATTGGGATATAGTTGCTTTACACTCTCGTGTTAGTTTCTGCCGTACAGCATCGTGAATCAGACAGATGTATGCATATATCCTTTTTTTTCCCTTGGCCTTTTCTCTTCCGTTGCAGTAATGGAGGTATCAACTTAGTTGAGGACTGGGAGTTTGTCTTACTCAACTTTGCATCTCTGCATAATCAAGTATCAGGCTTTTTTGAAATGTGATTTTCCTGTATGTGTGCTTGCATGCACAGTGGAAGGCTGACAGAGGAAACAATATTTTTATTTCCTTATGCTTGTGGGTATGTATAGAGGAGAATAGGAAGGGTGGCAGAGGGTAAGAAAATAGGCCTTTGTTATGGATACAAAGAGGCCATGTGACATCGAATCAAAGGCCAGGATAAGAGTAAAAAATCCAAGACTTGTTGTACCCTAGTGTGAGAAGTAACTTGCTTCTTTGAGTCTCAACTTTTTCATCTGAATCAATCACTTCCCTGCCCATATCCCGTACTATAATTGTTGAGAAGATTAAATAAATATATATCCTTATATTTTACACACATATATGTCTCTATATATTTGTAAATATATAAATGCTTAAGAAACTGGTACAAAAATGCTCATAAACTAGGAGAACTGAACTTCAGTTGGCCTAATCCATATGAACATAAATGTTAGTCCATGAACCACTTAATCATAAACTGTAATTGAAGGCTTTAAAGGACAGTGTCTCAGAAGACAGAACAGCCAACAGACTTTTGTATCTCTAGTGCACCTTAGAGCTCACCAAAGATTTCCATATGTATTACATTATTTCCTATGGTATGAGTCTCATAAGAAGTTAGCTGGGATGGCATTTGCTTAAGTAGTTAATTGCTGACCTGAGGCTGGAGCATCTTTAGTCTTTCAACAGTCTGGGAGTCTGTTAACAACCTGTTTGTTTTTATTTGCTTGTCCACTGTTGTTTTCCCCTTCAAAGATATTATCAAGCAGTCCTTTGAGTGTTTACACAAAACAAGAGAGGCTTATAAAACTGTCTCTTCTGAAGAATCAGTTTTGTTCTTGTTTCCCTAAAAGATTCCTATCATGTAAAACATAGCTGCTGCTCTATTTTTTTCATCCTGAAGCTTCTTGGAACACAAGTGTGAATTCAGGAATATAATAAGCGTTGCCAAAATCTCTAAGCCATCAGAGTCTGGCATAGTTTCCATTTCAAACTCCTATCACCAAGCCTTTAAATACTTACCAAACAAACAAAACTAGCAAAGAAAAAAGTGCTCTTCAGCATGAAATTTTGCATCCTCAACTCATTTTGAAGTTATTTGTAATTAATTATGTCAACAATATACACTCACCAAGCATCTACTAGGGTAAGGCCTGGGATGAAATCCTCTTAAAGACTGAAGATCAAAGTGCAAACTAGATTGGAACTAAGGATAATTTTGTCCATTTTATCACTTTCTTTCTATTTTTTATCACTTTTCTTTCTATTTTAAAAATTACAGGTACAAAACTTTTATGTTTCAGTTTCCTGATTTTTTCTCTCTATTGTAACAGCCCTATTGAGATATAATGCACATACCATAGAATTCATCCATGTGCACAATTCAGTGTTTTTTAGTATATTTGCAGAGCTATGCAATTATCAGTACAATCTAATTTGAGAACATTTTCCTCACCCCCCAAAAGAAACCCTGTGCCTTTTAGCAGTCATTCCCTATTCTTCCTCATCTACCTCAGGGGAAACGTCATTCTATTTCCTATGCCATATATATGCCAGTTCTGGACATCTCATGGAACCATTCGATATGTGGTCTTTTGTGACTGGCTTCTTCCAGCTCGCGTATTTTCAAGGTTCATTCATGTTGTAGCATTAGTACTTCCTTCCTCTTTAAAGCTAAATAGTATTTCACTATATCAATGTACCACATTGTGTTTATCCAGTGCATTGTTTAATGGACATTTGAGTTGTTTCCATTATTATGTATGATGCTGCTATAAACAGCCATGTACATGTTTTTGATGGTATATTTTCTATTATCTTGGTATGTACCTAGGAGTATAATAATTGCTGGATCATACAATGACATTTTAAAGAACTGCCAAACTGTTTTGAAAAGACATTACACCATTTTATATTCTCATCAACAATGTATGACCTGTCATTTAATCTAATAAATTAAATAATAAAATTTATTTATGCTTATTTCATAATAAAATTATTGTATTAACTGACTTCCAGTTACTCTGACAAAACTTCTATTACTCTGATACTGGTTTTAAAATGTAAGGTCATACTTATTATTTTCTATTTTTTATGTATTGCATCTTTAGTTACCTGTGGTGATCCAACTTTTATTTTGAGACAGTTTTTCTTTTTAAAATGTTCATTGTTTGGGACTTAAACATATTAGTCAAAGTAAAAGTGACTAATAAAATTTCCATCCTTTGAATGTAAGGATATTTTGTTGTGGTCAGTTTTTGCAAATACTAAAATCTGCATATTTGAAAAGTGAGTGTATTTTTTCTTAATGAGTTATAGAGTTTCTTCTATCTACTCATAAGTTTATTGGGAAGATGTATGCAAATAACTCACATATGGCTTGAACAAAGAAAGAGTGACATGTAGAAACAATTCAGTATTATTAGCCATTTTTATCCAATCACAGTAATGAAAAAACCCCTTTTATAATTCATCACCTGTCCATTGCTTCTGAGGTCTCTAAAATGGTTTGCTCATGCATTCAGATTATGTGCTATTTAATTTATATTTACTGTTGCCAAAACTTCATAATTGAATATCCTTCATCTTAACTTAATAATAATATATTTTAATAGCATTAATGTAATTTTAACTTGTTTGGCTCTAATACTGACACCTTTACTTTCCTCTTGTTTTAAACTTGAGTGAAAATAGAACTATGCTTTTTCTTTAAATATTTTTCTGAGCCACATTGATCCTATCTATTTTTCTAAGCAACTGTAGTTTTATTTTATTTTTAAATCCATCCTAGAAATTAATGCTCATTTATAGGAGAACTTTGATTAGTAATGTTTATTGTTGTGATTTTTATTTGTGATTTGTAAAGTCATTCTGTGTTAGGCTAATTCTGCTTCCTTGTTAATCCTTTATATCATACATTTTATGAATGGAAGTTAAAATTTTCACATAACTTGAAATTTTACTTTTACTCTATTGTCTAAGTTGAAGCAAATTTAGGAAAGATAAATAAACAAAAAGGGTTATTTATTTATTTTTAAATTGATGGTCTAAAATTTTACTATCTATGGAAATAGCTATTGAAGATCTGCATCAAATACATTTATTAGAAGTTGCCAGTCAAGGAAATGAAGAGTAAATAGATTTTCTCATAAAAGTGGACAGACACTCTTTAAAGAGTCATTTTCATGAAAATTTTATATCATGCCCATCTCATAATAATATGTTGTCACTGAAAATTTTAGATAACTTTCATAGATATCTGGGATGGTCAACTTCCCAGCTCCCACTGAGACTTCAATTCTTGGTTCACAGAAAGGATTATATATGAGTTTGGGCTTTCATAACTCAGTGTTCCCATTAACAAAATAGAAAATAGCATAAATAAATTGAATGTTGCAATTAGAGTTGAACAGGCAGTATTTTCTAATTCTTAAAACAATGGTTGTCTCATTCAGCATACCAGAAAAGAAAAAAAAAGATTTTTTATAAACAGATTACCTAAAAAAATTTTTAAGTCATGAGTACATATGTATGATATTTATTAAAATATTTCTGAATTAAAGACAATAAAAAGGGATTCTCACTCAATATCCATTTCTATTCCTTCCCTGGACATGAGACATTTGTAACCTGGTGGCCAGGACCCAGAATGGAGCCTACATTTCCGAGCTACCCTGCAGCTGTGTGTGGCTGTAAGAAAGAGATACGTCAGCAGAAGCATTGCTAAGGAAGGATCAGTCATTTCATTAGTAAAACTACTTGCATGGGTAGTTCACAAATGTCTCATGTCGATGGAAGGAATAGAAATGGATATTGAATGATAATCCCTTTTTATTGTCTTCAATTAAGAAGTATTTTAATAAAGATTGTGCAAAAGCTTTTAAGTTTCATTAGGTCCCATTTGTTTAGTTTTGCGTTTATTTCCAATATTCTGGGAGGTGGGTCATAGAGGATCTTGCTGTGATTTATGTCGGAGAGTGTTTTGCCTATGTTCTCCTCTAGGAGTTTTATAGTTTCTGGTCTTACATTTAGATCTTTAATCCATTTTGAGTTTATTTTTGTGTATGGTGTTAGAAAGTGTTCTAGTTTCATTCTTTTACAAGTGGTTGACCAGTTTTCCCAGCACCACTTGTTAAAGAGGTTGTCTTTTTTCCATTCTATATCCTTGCCTCCTTTGTCAAAGATAAGTTGTCCATAGGTTCATGGATTTATCTCTGGGCTTTCTATTCTGTTCCATTGATCTATATTTCTGTCTTTGTGCCAGTACCATACTGTCTTGATGACTGTGGCTTTGTAGTAGAGTCTGAAGTCAGGCAGGTTGATTCCTCCAGTTCCATTCTTCTTTCTCAAGATTACTTTGGCTATTCGAGGTTTTTTGTATTTCCATACAAATTGTGAAATTCTTTGGTCTAGTTCTGTGAAAAATACCGTTGGTAGCTTGATAGGGATTGCATTGAATCTATAGACTGCTTTGGGTAGAATAGCCATTTTGACAATATTGATTCTTCCAATCCATGAACACAGTATGTTTCTCCATCTGTTTGTGTCCTCTTTGATTTTTTTCATCAGTGTTTTATAGTTTTCTATGTATAGGTCTTTTGTTTCTTTAGGTAGATATACTCCTAAGTATTTTATTCTTTCTGTTGCAATGGTGAATGGTATTGTTTCCTTAATTTCTTTCTGTTTTTTCATTGTTAGTATATAGGAATGCAAGGGATTTCTGTGTGTTAATTTTATATCCTGCAACTTTACTATATTCATTGATTAGCTCTAGTAATTTTCTGGTAGAGCCTTTAGGGTTTTCTATGTAGAGGATCATGTCATCTGCAAACAGTGAGAGTTTCACTTCTTCTTTTCCTATCTGGATTCCTTTTACTTCTTTTTCTGCTCTGATTGCTGTGGCCAAAACTTCTAACACTATGTTGAATAGTAGTGGTGAGAGAACTTAAAAGCTTTTGCACTACAAAGGAAACTATAAGTAAGGTGAAAAGACAGCCCTCAGACTGGGAGAAAATAATAGCAAATGAAGAAACAGACAAAGGATTAATCTCAAAAATATACAAGCAACTCCTGCAGCTCAATTCCAGAAAAATAAATGACCCAATCAAAAAATGGGCCAAAGAACTAAACAGACATTTCTCCAAAGAAGACATACAGATGGCTAACAAACACATGAAAAGATGCTCAACATCACTCATTATTAGAGAAATGCAAATCAAAACCACAATGAGGTACCATTACACGCCAGTCAGGATGGCTGCTATCCAAAAGTCTACAAGCAATAAATGCTGGAGAGGGTGTGGAGAAAAGGGAACCCTCTTACACTGTTGGTGGGAATGCAAACTAGTACAGCCGCTATGGAAAACAGTGTGGAGATTTCTTAAAAAACTGGAAATAGAACTGCTATATGACCCAACAATCCCACTTCTGGGCATACACACTGAGGAAACCAGATCTGAAAGAGACACGTGCACCCCAATGTTCATCGCAGCACTGTTTATAATAGCCAGGACTTGGAAGCAACCTAGATGCCCATCAGCAGATGAATGGATAAGGAAGCTGTGGTACATATACACCATGGAATATTACTCAGCCGTTAAAAAGAATTCATTTGAACCAGTCCTAATGAGATGGATGAAACTGGAGCCCCTTATACAGAGTGAAGTAAGCCAGAAAGATAAAGAACATTACAGCATACTAACACATATGTATGGAATTTAGAAAGATGGTAACGATAACCCTATATGCAAAACAGAAAAAGAGACACAGAAATACAGAACAGACTTTTGAACTCTGTGGGAGAATGTGAGGGTGGGATATTTCAAAAGAACAGCATGTATACTATCTATGGTGAAACAGATCACCAGCCCAGGTGGGATGCATGAGACAAATGCTCAGGCCTGGTGCACTGGGAAGACCCAGAGGAATCGGGTGGAGAGGGAGGTGGGAGGGGGGATCGGGATGGGGAATACGTGTAAATCTATGGCTGATTCTTATCAATGTATGACAAAACCCACTGAAATGTTGTGAAGTAATTAGCCTCCAACTAATAAAAAAAAATAAAAATAAAAATAAATAAATAAATAAAGATTGTGCATTCTTCTTTACCTATTGCTCTGAACTGCTTCTGGAATGTGGAGAACAGGATGCTTCAGGAAAACAAAGGCCATTCTAGAAAGAATCTGTGGAGTTCCGTCTTCACCCAGGATGGTTGACCTCAGGCATTGAGAACAAGTGTGAACATAGATTCTCAAGTTGGATAGTTCAAGTTCTGCCTCTTTTATTTACTGGCTGTGAAATATTGGGAAAGTTAACCTCTCTGTGTCTCTGTATCCTCATTTACAGCATGGGGATAATAAGACCCCATAGAGTTCTGCAACAATTACAAGGATCAGCAAACGGGAAGCACTCAGATGTTAAATATAGCTGATGCTAAACACTATCAGTCATTCTTGTGCACTTGAGAGAACAAGCTTTTATCTTGCTAAAAATATTACCATTAATTTTTTCTATTGGTGGTTTAGTCACTAAGTCATATCCAACTCTTGCAACTCCATGGACAGAGGAGCCTGGCAGGCTATAGTCCATGGGATTCTCCAGTCAAGAATACTGAAGTGGATTGCTATTTCCCTCTCTAGGGGATCTTCCCAACCTCGGAATTGAACCACAATATCCTGCATTGTAGGCAGATTCTTTATCAACTGGGCTACAAGGGAAGCCCAGTTTTTTCAATTTGTCATAGCTAAACTGACTTTTAACTGAAAGATCATGCAGACATCCCTTGCAGTTATAATAAAGTATTATAATACTTTATATATCTCATCATTTATGTAATCTCATCAATGCATTTCTAAACCAAGTCCCTAGACTTTCTAGTTTCTTCAAGGATACCACAAAGAAAATATTGAGAGAGAAAGGAAAGGAAAAAGAAAATATTTCACATTTATAGACCTGTGTTGATATCAGATAAATAATAACATTGTCATGGCACTTTTTATTTCTCCCTTCCTCCTAAGAGCCAAAGCTGGTGTTGACCTTTTTATAAGTCACATTCTCCCTATTACAGGCATTGTGTGTACACATGCATTTAAGTACACACACATATATATGAGAATGTATATGTTTACATACATGTGTTCATGTATGCTAGGTTGCCTCAGTTGTGTCTGACTCTTTGCAATCCTATGGACTATAACCTGCCAGGTTCCTCTGCCCATGAGATTCTCCAGGTATGAATACTGGAATGGGTTGCCATTCCCTTCTCCAGAGGATCTTCCTGACCCAGGGATCGAACCTGAGTCTCTTACATCTCCTACATTGCAGGCAGATGCCTTACCACTAACACCACCTGGGAAGCCCTTATGCATGTGTACATGCATATATATGATTGGGTTGTAGATATGGTTAAGGCATTACTTGGCCTTCAACACTTAGAGTTTAAAAAAGAAAAAAATGCAGAAGTCAGATTGTGATTAAAAACACAGTCAAGGATTTTTTTAGTGACAATTTTTTTATTATATTCTCTTAATATACAAAGTTTGCATTTTCAAATAAATTATTTAAGTGAAACAATAGCATATTATCTTAAATGTATGGTAAATATATTGCTTTTATAAAAGAAAAATGATCACTTACCATGTCTTTCTGCTATATTTATTTATTGGCTCTTTTCCTGTTTTCCAGCCTGAAAACACTTGAAAAGATTTTGTTTCCTTCTTTATCCCCCTTGAGTGGTGTTGTACCTGACACAGAACTAGTGTACAATAATTAAGCTTTGAAAGAATGAATAAATAAATGGGTTTCATAGGCTTGCAGAGCTAGTTGTGACCCCATTACACTGGGGAGAAAATCTAGGCTCCAAGATGTAAAATGGCTTGCCTGACAACCTGTAGTTATTTGAAGGTAGAAACAAGTCAAGAGTTCAAGTCCCCTGCTTCCCCATAGACTCTATTTAATCCCCACCATATGTCTGAAATTTTAGGAGTGAGAGGTTTTTCTTTTCTCTCTCACTTTTTATAAGTGGTGTTGAATGATGAAATAAAGGGGGAGGAGAAGGGGGATACAATTCAAGCTGCCAGTGATGAAAATAAATTAGTAGGAGGCATCCTGACGGTCCAGGAACTAATATCCATGCATGGCAGCAAGCATATGTTTTTCCTGGCACACTTTGACTCTGAATGTAACCAAGCACAGAAATTGGTGTTTCATTACTTTAAGCATTTGTATTACGACGTTTGTATATGTCAGCGGTGTGTAGGGAGAGACGTTAAAAAGAAATTTCTTGTTATTACATATTTTGAAATGTTCTATATTCCTGCAGCATGGTTTATTTTTAGTTCTCTTTCTCAGCATGCAATTCTGACAATTTGGAGATAGAAAAATCTCTAACAGACACAAATTCTTAGGTGCACAGAACACGTGATACAGGCTGCCTATATTTGAATCTTGGCTTCACCCCATAGCTGTGTGACTTTGAAAAGTAAAATAACATTTGGGTTCCTTGTTTCTTATCTTGAAAATGTACTGTTGAAATTTTTTTTTAAATTATAGTGTCTATCTCATCATCTGAGTGTTAAACAAGATAACATATATAAAGCATCTAGTGCAGTGCTTGACATTTTAAAATATTCTATCAGTTAGCTATTTGTGTGGAACAAATTACCTCAAAACTTAGTGGCTTAAAAAATTAGGCATGTTTTATTACAGTTACAAGTCTATGGGGTGGCCAAGTGTTGGCTGCCCTGGACTCATTGGGTGACCTGGTTAATCTTGGCGGGGCTAAGGCACCCATCTGAAGTTCGGATGGGGCATCCCGCTCTGAGCTTAGATGTGACTGGGGAACTTGACTGATGCAACACTGCTCATATGTCCTTCATCCAGTTCCCAGTATTAACCCAAGTAAGCGAATGCAAGTGTGTTTCTTTCCAAGTGGTGGAATCATACAAGCAAGCAAGCTAATATTCATTTTTCACAGCTTTGCTTGTTTCACTCCTACGAACATCTGCTTGGCCAGATCAAGCCTCATGACAAGGTTGGGGTAGAAATGCATCTCTCCAGCCCGCTGCCTTTGGTATGAATGTTGCTGTTGCTATTCAGTCACTCAGTCGTGTCTGACTCTTGGCGGCCCCGAGGACTGCAGCACACCGGGCTTCCCTGTCCCTCACAATCTCTTGGAGTTTGCTCAAACTCATGTCCAGCCTCCTGATGAAAGTGAGAGAGGAAAGTGAAAAAGCTGGCTTAAAGCTCAACATTCAGAAAACTCAGATCATGGCATCTGGTCCCATCACCTCATGGGAAATAGATGGGGAGACAGTGGAAACAGTGTCAGACTTTATTTTTTTGGGTTCCAAAATCACTGCAGATGGGGATTGCAGCCATGAAATTAAAAAACACTTACTTCTTGGAAGGAAAGTTATGACCAACCTAGATAGCATATTAAAAAGCAGAGACATTACTTTGCCAACAAATGTCCGTCCTATCAAGGCTATGGTTTTTCCAGTGGTCATGTATGGATGTGAGAGTTGGACCATAAAGAAAGCTGAGCACCGAAGAATTGATGTTTTTGAACTGTGGTGTTGGAGAAGACTCTTGAGAGTCCCTTGGACTGCAAGGAGATCCAACCAGTCCATCCTGAAGGAGGTAAGTCCTGGGTGTTCATTGGAAGGACTGATGCTGAAGCGGAAACGCCAATACTTTGGCCACCTGATGTGAAGAGCTGACTCGTTGGAAAAGACCCTGATGCTGGGAGGGATTGGGGGCAGGAAGAGAAGGGGGCGACAGAGGATGAGATGGCTGGATGGCATCACTGACTCGATGGACATGAGTTTGAGTAAACTCCGGGAGTTGGTGATGGACAGGGAGGCCTGGCGTGCTGCGATTCATGGGGTCACAAAGAGTCAGACATGACTGAGCAACTGAACTGAACTGAACTGAACTGATGTCCTTTGAGTCAATGATGCCATCCAACAACCTCATCCTTTGTTGCCCCCTTCTCCTCCTGGTATGGTTGCAATGCTAAGTTAAAGATGATGTCGATATTGTAGTCTTACACTTGATTGTATGACAGTAAATAATATCGCTCTATCATTTAATTCCCAAATCTTTGAACATAAAATGCCTTATTTCTTCTGAAGCTACTGAATTATCCAGAGTACTTTTCCAAACTGTTTCTAACTTAAGTACTCTAAAATTTTGTGAGTGGCATAGACAGTATACAACATCTTGGCAAAGCTCTTTCCAACCTATTGGAAATGGGACACTCAACAACATGTCTCTCTTTATCTCACTTTCAAGTGGCCTCCGTTCAGCTCATTCTCTTTTAAATGCTTGGCATTGTTTTCATGGCTATAATCTTAAGCACACTCAACTACATTAGACTATTTTATCTCTGTTCTTTGAATTCTATTGATGTATCTTTAAGTTCACTAAATTTCTTTTCTTTAGCCTATCTAGTGATTTTTCCATTCTGCTTTTATACTTTTTCCAGTAGTCATAAATGAATGTTAGAGCTGGACCATCAAGAAGTTTGAGTGCCGAAGGATTGATGCTTTTGAATTGTGATGCTGGAGAAACTCTTGAGAGTCCCTTGGGAGTCCCAGTCAATCCTATAAAATTTCAACCCTCAATATTCATTGGAAGGATTGATCTTGAAGCCAAAGCTCCAATACTTTGGCCATTTGATGTGAAGAGCTGACTTGTTGGAAAAGACCCTGATGCTGGGAAAGAATGAGGGCAGGAGAAGAAAGGGGCGACAGAGGATGAGATGGTTGGATGGCATCACTGACTCAATGGACATAAATGTGAGTGAACAAATAGACATGAAGAAACTTCAGGAGATAGTGAAGGATGGGGAAGCCTGGTGTACTGCTGTCCATGGGACCACAGTCAGACATGACTTTTTGACTGAATAACAACTTTTCAGTTGTATATTTCTATTCATTTGTGTATATAGATTTGATTTCTCTGTTCAAATTTACTCACTTATTCATTGAGGCCATTCTTTCTTTTAATTATTTGAATGTTCTTCTCTTTATTTTTGTAATATATTTATATTGAAGTTTTTGTCTGCCAAATATAACATATGGGCATGCTGAGTGTCCATTCTATAGGCTTTTTTCCTGAGAATGGATCACACTTTATTGTCAGTATGTGTGCCTTATAGCTTATTTTATTTTATTTTTACTTAAAACTGGATAGTTTAGATAACATTGTACAGCTGCTTAGCATTCTGTTGTATAGTTCTGACTATTGCTACTTTTGCTTTTTGCTTTAGTAAGTAAGTTGTTAAATTGCTTGGACCCAAAATGTAATGTTGTATTTTCCATGGTATGTGGCATCCCAAATCTCTGCAAACTTCTCACAGCTTCAAACTGTTGCCGTTTTAGCCCAATCTCCTTGCACCCCCCTCTTTATATTTATGATTTTGTAATTATCAAAGATTTGGGTAGTGTTTCAACTCATTGTTTTGGGTTTACCCTCTCTTGGTTTGCTGGATCCTGGAAATTATGGAAATCCTTCTAATTGATCTGTTTGCTTCAGTCTCTGTCCCCTGATCCGTAAAGCCAACAAGGCTTCAGCTTCTTGCCATGTGATTTACAGATCTGGAAAACTGATTCATTAAGGAAAAAAATCAACAACAGCACATTCATGTATCTCTCCCAGTACCGCTCTGTCATTTAAGGATAGATTCTATTAGGTCTCCGCTTGCATTTTCATGGAATTCCCCTCAGCCTAACCACTAGCATGCATAATCAAACAAGGATTTGCACATAGTGTATAATCATATATTAGACCCAGTTCTCTTCCTGAATTCGATTCTGTTTCTTTACACCTTGAGGTTGTGAGTTTCTGAGGCTAACTCATAACTGAGTGTCCTGCAACAACAAAATCACAAACTTGCAATCATTTCCATTTCCTGTTGAAGGTTTTAAGAATAAACTATCTTTTGGATTCTGTCTGATTTTGGAAACTTTCCAGTGTTTTTAAATAGTTGGCTTTTATACTGTATCTAGACTTCATACCAGTGATCTGCAGAAGGGTTCCTGTGAGCGTCACTTCACTGCCGTAGCATAAGCTCCCTGCCTTGTCCCGCGGGAGCAGGCTGCTTCATCCCTCCAGGTGTTTTAAAGAAGATAAAAGCAGGGCTTGAATTATTTGTAAAAACATGGATGAATCTGAAGACTATGTGTGTTAATGGCTAAAAGCATCAACTAATGAGCCAAACAACCTGGGTTTGAATCTCAAATCTGCCATTTAATAAATCCTTTAAGTTGCTTGCATCATTTACTCTCTTTATGCCTCGATGTCTTCATCAATCAAATGTACATGAAGATAACAACTAAAGTTTTTTTTTGTGAGAACTAGATAAATTGATATATATAAATGCATAGAACATTGCATGGTATATCATGTTGACATATAATTATTATTTACTGCTTTTACTTAAAAACAAGAAACAAGATATGATAAAAGCTTATTAACTTCATGTAGAAAGATTATCAGAATCACCATCATAAAGTGCTGGATTTGAGTATCAGCCCTTCCACACACCTGCTGTATGGTCAAGAGCTTATCATATCCTCTCAAGGCATCTGTTTCTCTATCCACAGCATGGATAGCGTCCTGCTCCACCTAGCTCATGAGGTAGCTACAAAATACCAAACCAGATACTGTGTTTAAAAGATCTTTGTAAACTGCAAAGTTCTGAGCAAAAGAGAGGTGCACTGATAGGAAATATCTTTAGCTAAAAGATGAATCGGGAATGCTCATGCACTGTGTATGTGTGTGTGTGTGTGTGTGTGTGTGTGTGTGTGTGAGTGCAGCCAACAGTGGAGCAGCCACTATGGAAAATAGAATGGAGTTCTCTCAAAAAATTAAAATTAGAACTATCTTATGGTTCAGCAGTTCCACATTTGGCTATTTCCCAAAATAAATGAAAACACAAACCCAAAAATATATGTGCATTCTCATGTTCACTGCAGCATTATTAATGATAGTCTATATATATATGTATATATATATATAATGTTTAATGAAACATATTTTTTCTGTCACAAAAAGAAGGAGATCTTGCCATTTGTGACAATAAAGATGCAACTTGAAGGCTTTCTGTTAACTGAAACAAGTCAGACAGAAGAAGACAAATACTGGGTAATCTCACTTACAGGTGGAATCTATAAATTAAAAACCAAATTCATAGAGAACAGACTGGTGGTTGTCAGAGGTGTGGGTGGAGAGTGGGTGACATGGGTCAAGGTAGTCAAAGGCACAAATTTCCACTTGTAAAATTTCAAAAAAGTCCTAAGAATGAAATGTATACTGTGGCAACTATCAATAATATTGAAATGTATCTATCTTCTGCAATTAATGTTTTAATTTTTTTCTAGATATGTATGCAGAATATATATGTGTGTGTGTGTGTGTGTGTGTGTATGTGTGTATATACAGAGATAGAATTGTTCAAACATAAGATAGTTCTATTTTTAATGTTTTGGGAAACCTCCATACTGTTTTCCGTAGAGGCTGGACCAATTTACATTCCCACCAACAGTGTTCATATCAACACTGTTTACAATAAGACAAGATATGGAAGCAACACAAGTGGCCATCAACAGTCAAAATGATAAGAAATCATGGTATATATACACAATGTATTACTCAGCCATGAAAAAAAGAATGAAACTATGCCATTTATATCAATATGGATGGAACTAGAGGATACTATTCTTAGTGAAATGTCAAAAAAAAAAAACCTACATAATATCACTTATGTGCTGAAACTAAAAAATAAAATAAATAAATGTAAATAGCAAACAAAATCAGGCAGATATAGAAAAGAAGACACAGATGTAGAGGAAAAACTTGTGGACACAATGGGGAAAGCAGAGGGTAGGATGAATTGATAGAGTAGCATTGACATATATATATACCTCTATGTGGTCTGTATAGTCAAAGCTAAGGTTTTCCCACTAGTCCTGCATGGTTATGAGAGCTGGACCATGAAGAAGGCTCAGAGCCAGAGAACTGATGCTTTTGAATCATGGTGTTGGAGGAGACTCTTGAGAGTCCTTGGACTGCAAGAAGATCCAACCAGTCAATCCTAAAGGAAATCAACACTGAATATTCATTGGGAAGACTGATGCTGAAGCTGAAACTCCAATATTTTGGCCACGTGATGTGAAGAACTGACTCATTGGAAAAGACCCTGGTGCTGGGAAAGATTGAGGGCAAGAGGAGAAGGGGGTGGCAGAGAATCAGATGGTTGGATGGCACCTCTGACTCAATGGACACAAGTTTGAGCAAGCTCCGGGAGATGGTGAAGGACAGGGAAGCCTGGCATGCTGCAGTTCATGGAGTCACAAATGGTTGGACATGACTGAGCAACCAAACAACAACAGGAAGATAACTTGCGTATTTACCAACCAAATCAATAAAGAACATCACTACCTTCTGACCAGCTTACGTGAGAGACAGAATGCTCGGCTCCTGATGTTTCGTATTTTCTCACTAGACATCTATGCATCTCAGTACTAAATATGTGAAACCTTTCATTGGAACTGCTCTCATATCATTCTTGTTTGTGTTGATGTACTGAAGAAATACCCCTTCTGCCAAATATTTTTAAAACCCATGAAAAGAGAATCATCAGTACAGATCTTGAATACATTAAAAACATAAAAAAAATTTGAGTAAGTAAATATTATAAAAATTTAGATAAAACAGACAAAGCCTCTGTATCAAACATAATACATAGTGGTGAAATATAGAAAACCTTTCTTCTGAGAATGGGAACAAGACAAGGCTGCCTGCTAATACCACTTTCTTTTTTTTTCAATATTCAATATGGAATACCAGCTATGTAGGAGAGCCAAACAATGTATACGAATTAGAAATTAAGGGACAGAACTCAATATTTGGTGGCTCAGATGACAAAGAATGTGCCTGCAATGCAGGAGACCTGGGTTTGATCCCTGGGATGGGAAGATTACCTGGAGAAGGAAATGGCTACCCACTTCAGTATTCTTGCCTGGAGAATCCCATGGACAGAGGAGCCCGGTAGGCTGCAGACCATAGAGTCTCAAAGAGTCAGATATGACTGAGTGACCAAGAACCTTGGCACTCAATATTTACCAATGGTATGATTAGGTGTGTTGACAGTACTGATGAGATAAATGATAGGGAATAGGAAATTTTATTAAAAGATCCCTGAATTTCAAAATTATTTTAGAAGAAAAAAATTAAGTTTAATTAAGTTTAATTGTTATACATTGACAACAAAGAGAAGAAATGTTAAAAAATGGTAAAAAGAGAAGAAAATGTTAAAAAGATACTAATTTCAATAGCAACAGAAATATCAAGTATATGTAAATAAATCTAATAAAGAGCTAGTGTTAGTCTCTCAGTTGTGTCCGACTCTTTGCAACCCCATGGACTATAACCAGCCAGGTTCCTTTGTCCATGGAATTTTCCAGGCAAGAATACTGCAGTGGGTAACCATTCCCTTCTCCAGGGGATCTTCCAGACTCAGGGACTGAACCCAGGTCTCCTGCATTGAAGGCAGATTTTGTACTGTCTGAGTGAATAAAAGGTATGCAAAATTTCCTCAAAATGACAAATTCTACTGAAACATTATAGAATATCTAAATGAATTGAAATATGTATCACATTCACAGATTAGAAAGCTCAGTATTATAAAGGTGTCTCTTCTCTCCCAGTTAGTTATAGATTCAATACAATGTCAACCAAAAATCTCAAAAAAGTTTTGCTGCTGCAGTAAAAAAAAAATGAGTTCTGCTTTCCCACAAGCACTTATTGTGTGGGATCACACCACATTTTGTTCTCAACTGAAGAGATCCTTATTTATTCCCTTTATTATTCAAAGCACTTGCTCTGTTTTTTCATGTTAATTCCAAGATGCCACCCAGCAGTGCCAGCCTTTCACAACTGGAGTGTGTGAATCCTTAAAATAAATAATGTTGGGTCTGATGTTTTAACTGGGTGTGTAAGAACCTGGATCAGTTTAAGGTTACACAAAATTCACCAAAAAATGAGGGAAGAGAAAATGAATTCACAAAAATTCAATAAAAACATTTTTGTCTTCACAGATGACCACATCCTGGTACAGAAATGCATTCCTAATATTCAGGCATCAGGGGTCCTTTCACAAAAACTTGCAGTGTTTCCTGAAAATCTCTGCACACGGTAGATGAAGTACAGACATAAAACTGAACTCGTCTTGTGCAAATGTTCTTAGTGGGTTCTTACGATTCAGTATTTATAATAAAGTCCTCAGAATGCCCACAATATTTTAAAGCAAAGAGATGTAAGTAGACAAAACCCCATTCTGTTTTCTTACAAATTCTAACCAATCCTTGTGGTTAAGAGGCTGCATATAATAAGCAAACTGTTCCTTTTCTACGGGAAATCCAACACAATGCTCATTTGATACTACCTTAGGTTACGCTTTTCCAGAATGATGGCTCATATCTTTCTATCAACTCTTTTGTGGAAGTTTTTTGTGTTTGTTGCTGTTATTGTCCGTATCTGTTAAGAATGCACACAGCTGCAAATAACACTATCTGACTAGAAATAGCCCAAACTCAGTTATTTATTGTTTTCCATTAATAAGAAGTCTGGAAATAGGTCATTGTTGTTAGTATTGCTTTAGTGGCAAATGATATTAGGACTCAAGTTTATTTAGCATCTCTAAGATTAATTTGACCTCAGGGATACCTAATGGCTGCAAGTGATCCAAATATCACATACTTATCCAAAGACATTAAGAGGTAGCATTGTGGGTGGGTGGGCAGGGGACGTAGAGATCATGAAATGAGGGGCTTCTCTTTATAGGGCTTTCTGTTTTCATGGAGGAGAATGCCTCCCCAAAGGCTTCCCCATCAGCCCTTGCTCTTATATCTCATTACATCTTACATTTCATTGTAGTTGAGTTACCTTTTCTGATATCTGAACAAAAGTGCAGCTGGAGTTAGTGTTAAGTGAGGTAACCAACAGACTTGGCCATGTTGGTTTTTTGTTTGTTATCCTTTTTTTCTGAATTTTACTTTATTTAACAAATAATTAAAAACAGGATAATTTCAATTATAATGCAGGAGAGCCTTCATTCCCCAACATAATAGGGAATATTTACCACATTTGCTTTTTTTGTTCTCTCTCTTCCTTCTCATTTGCATACATATTGATTTTTTATGAAACAGATTTCATAAATCAATGAATCAATTTTTAGTCACGATTCCCTATTATCCTAAATATTCCAGTATATCTTTTCTAAAAACCAAACTAAATCTTTTACATAACCACATTATTACCCTCAAGATCAGAAAGTTTGAATTAACAATGTATGCTCAATCACTCAGTCATATCCGACTCTTTGCAACCCCATGGACTGAGCCTGCCAGGCTCCTCTGTCCATGGGATTCTCCAGGCAAGAATACTGGAGTGGGTTGCTATGCCCTCCTCCAGGGGACTTTCTCAACCCAGGGATCAAACCCAGGTCCTCTTACTGCAGATGGATTCTTCACCATCTGAGCCACCAGGGAAGCTCCTCATAATTAGACTTGGAACAGCAATATCACAGAAATGACACTACGCTCTCAGTATCCTAATAGGTGGTATACAATATTGATTTGTCCCAGTATTGGCAAGGTAAGCTATGATCATATGATTAAATTGTTGTCTGCTAGGATTCTACACTACAAAGTAATTATCTTTCTTTAGAAGTAGTACATATTTTGTTAGGAAATACTTTGAGACCATGAAAATATCTTGTTTCTCAATAAATTTTCATTTCAGTTTCTGTATCCATTGTTGATTCTTATCTTAATCATTATTATCATAATGATTATTAAATGGTGATTTTATACATTTATTATTTGGCATTCTACTATTAAGGAAGAGCTTTCTCTACTTTGCATTAATTCATTCTATCAGTAGAGACTTATGGATTCCTAATTTATTCAGTGGATTGAAATCCAACAGAATTATTTTGAGCTCAGTTCATCCCAGAATTGGCCAATGAAAGCCACTCCAAACTGACTTCTGTATCCCTCTGATGTGCCATTACTATTTCTTTGGGTTTCCCTGGTGGCTCAGATGGTAAAGAATCTGCCTGCAATGAGGGTTCAATCCCTGGCATGGGAAGATCCCCTGGAGAAGGGAATGGCAACCTACTCCAGTATTCTTGCCTGAAGAATTCCATGAACAGAGGAGCCTGATGGTTTATAGTACATAGGGTCACAAAGAATTGAACACGACTGAGCAATTGACACTATCTACTATGTTCAACAAGTAATTTTTGTAGACCCAAACCCAGAATCATCCATCTCTCCATGGAATCCTCATTTATTTTAGTGAGAATGATATTCATAAACCAACATCTGGTTTCTACATCAAAATGAACGCATTGCTTCCTAGGTCTCATTGTTTTCAAGCCCTCATAGAAGACAGAGCTAAGAAATACATATGCGAATGTCTATATGGGCGTCCTAGGTGGCGCTAGTGGTAAAGAACCCACCTGCCAATGCAGGAAACATAATGAGATTTTGGTTCCCTCCAGGGTCTAGAAAATGCTCTGGAGGAGGCCATGGCAACCCACTCCAGTATTCTTCCCTGCAGAATTGCGTGAACAGAGAAGTTTGGTGGGCTGCAGTCCATCAGATCACAAAGAGTTGGATATGACTGAAGTAACAGCACATATACCTCTACATTTATTATTCACATTTACTTTTACTTGTTTATATATTGTTTACTGTTCAGCCGCTCAGTCGTGTCCGACTCTTTGTGACCAGGCCTCCCTGTCCATCAACAACTCCTGGAGCTTGCTCAAACTCATATCCATTGAGTTGGTGATGCTACACACACACACACGCACACACACACACACACACACACACACACACACACACACACACACACACACAAATATATATACTATCTATTGAAAGCTATGAGTTTCTTGTTTCTAGAGTACTAGCACCTCCAATTTTAACCTAAACGTTAGGGTGATCTAGCCTTCCCTCTTTTCCATATCTCTAACTCCCATCTCCAGCAGTGAGACTCATGGCTCTAATTATCTTTGATATATTAATGTATTTGCTCTAACCTCTTTATGGAACCAGTCTCCGAGCAATACTGGTTCTTGACTTTGACTATTGCATCACCTTCTGGCTCAGTCATGACTTCACCATAGCCTTCTTCTTGATCTTCCCCTGCCCAAGTGCATTGGCCACCTTTTAGCTTGGAGTTTTGCTTGCTTCAATTCTGATTATACCAACTGCATTTGTACTCAGCCCCTGATTGAATTTTCTCTTATCACATGACTTTTAAATATTTTCATACTGTGCACCACAATTCATATTTAAGAACTACTTTGTCACAGATCCACAGAAATAAACTGACTGACCTTTGGAAAACAGTCACAAGCCCATGTAAACAATGAAGGACACATAGATGAATCGGTAGAGAAATAAAAGCAATCACACATTATCAAAATGCTTGTTCAAAATCTTACTATTTCTTTCACCAATGAAATATGGTTAAACATTATACCATGGACATTTCCCCAAACCTTCCAAATTTAAAACCTGCATCATTTTGTATGTGACTGTAACTGGTGCCTACTTTTATTCAGGCACATGTCACCTACCTAAATGTCTGTTGGTTTTTCCAAATAGCTTTTGAGCTCTTTAAAGGCAAGAATTGTCATTTATTTCCATACCCCAGATCTTAGCCTAGGGTCCAACAAACTGGTGTTTGATAAATATTTGCAGAATCACTGAGTTATCTAATGATTAAATAATGCTATTAGTCAGAATGAACAAATGCAACCACTGAATGAATGCTGTAAAATGTGTTTGCCTATTTTTTTCTATTCAAGAACATTTTGATTATTTTCCTCTTTTTTATAGATCTCCAATACATTTCAACAAGCCTGAATAGAACATCTTCTCTGCATCAGGCTCTAAGTTAGTAACTGCTGCCTGAACCTGTTTTCCTATTAGTGATGACTCTTCAAACTGCCACAGTCTATACACTTGACTCAGAAATGGAGATTTAATCTACTACTAAATCCTGGTTGAAATTGGACTCAGAAAGGCCAGTTTTTATAAGAAGTACAGAAAACCACCACATTAATGACTTTTCCAGAGTTCTCCAAAATCTATTTAGCCTCATATCCTGATAATCCACAATTTTTTTTTTTTTTTTTTAACTTACAGGCACCAGAGAAAGCAGTTTTTGGTATTTATCTTTTTTCTTTCTCTTATAAACCAAGCTCTCAGACACCACTTTTAACTGTTTTAAGTCAAGTTTAGCATTAAAATTTCACATACTTCGTATCTATTTACATTTGATTATCAGAGGTTTCTGTGTACCTATCTGGGGGAAAGAAAAATGTTATGTAAAATAGAAATATTAAATAATAAAATAACTCTGAAGCTATTATATGAGACAGCATATTCCCATCTAGAAAAGAAAGATATTCCCACCAAGAGATGATTCCTGAGGGATTTCTGCTCTTCTTTTGGCCTGTGATCTGGAACAAGAACTCCAGGTCTGTCTATATCTTCCTGCCCTATAGGATGATCACTAGCCATATGTGAGCACTTGAAATGTGGATGGTCTGCATTGAGATGCTGCAAGATACACACTAGATTTTGAAGCCTTGGTAAAAGTAAATTATCTATCTTACTATTAATTTTTAAAATCAACTGTGTTTTAAGACGATGTTTTGGATATATGGATTTTAATAAAATATATTATCAGTTGCCATTTTTTTCCTGATCACTTTTATGAGGAAAGTCTTGAAAGCATTGCCTATTGTTACTGTTTGCACTTACCTTACAATCTCTCCTCTGTAATCCAATCAATTTTTGTCTCAAAGATGCACCAAGACCTCAATTACCAAGATTTCAAATGACCTCGATATTGCAAAATTCTATAATCACAATGCTTTTTTAATGAATTTGATCCCAGCACTATTTGGCACAGCTGATGACTCCTTTCTTTCTGAAATCTTCTCTTCTCTTGGCTTCAGTGACCTTATATGCTTCTGGTTTTCCCTTTTCCCTCAGTGGGGTTTTTCTTTGCTGATTCCTTTCCTTCCCTTTGACTTCTAAATATTGGAGTGACCCTAGGCTCAGTTCTGGGACTCCACCTCTCCTCAGAATTCACTCTCTCATTAGCCAATGCTTTAGTTTTAAATACCATTGGCATATAAAAAATCCAAAATATTTCCTCCAGCCCTGACTTACTTCCCAAATTTATAAAACAACTGCCAACACCATTTAGTATCTTTACCTGCTTGCCTAGTATACATTTCAAACTTAGCTCTGTTCTCCCTCATTCTCCCTTGGCTTGTCCTTTTAGTCCACCTACCAAGTTTCCCATTCTCTGTAGATGGCATCATCATCTGCCCCCCTGCCAAAGCTTCATATCTAAGATCTGTCCTCTCTTTCTCTTAGACCCGATGCATCAGTGTGTCTGATGGACTCAACCTCTGAAGCACATCCTATCTTCCCAGGGTGTTCCCTGGTCCAAGCTATCATCGTATATCACCTGAACTGTTTTAATAATCTACTGACTAGTTTTCCTATTTCTGCTCTAATTCCACTATAATCTACTCTCGGTATTGTGGGCAGAGGGATCCCTTACATGAAAAATTAGATCTAAAGTAGCAACATATTTTAACTTCCTACTTATCCCTATTCATTACCACATAATAGTTTCTTGCTCATTTGCCTTTAGTTTTTTGATTCTCTTTGGTAAAAGGCAGAATCTTGTCTGTCTTATTCAACAGAATATTCCTAGTGCCTAGAGCAGTAGACATACTAAACATTTAAATATTTATTGATTGGATAAATATTTAATTGCTCCAGTTTATTCACTAGAGCAGGGCAAAGAAACTGAAAAATTAGTGATTTGCGGAAAGATGTCAGGTTCATAATAAACTTATGTTGCATTTTCAACTCTGTCTACTCTGGTGCATATTTACTTCCTTTGGTCCACCTACTTGTTTTCACTGTGGACCAAATTTCTCTCCAACAGCTTTCTGTGATATTCAATACAGTAAGCTTTTGGTCATGTGTAGCTATTGGGTACTTGAAATGTGAATAATGCAATTGAGTAGCTGAATATTTAATTTTATCTAATTAAATTTAAAAGCCACATTGACTAGTGGCTGTCATACTGGATGGAGCTGCTCTAGAGTAAAAGTTCCTCCAAAGCTGCTTTTATGTTTTAGTTCATCTCCATATCCTGAACACCAAGAAAGTGTCTGATGCAACACAGGTGCTCATTAAGGCTGGTTAAAATTCCTGAGTCAAAGGCAGAATAGTGAGAACTTGGGGCCTTGCCAAGCGATGTCTCTGTGGCAGAGAAGACTCCAATGGTGTCTCTTCCTCAGTGTAACCATGGGAATAGTTTCAGAGGTTTTAGAGATATACAGGTTTTAGACCTATACAAAATACAGGTTTTAGAAATGTAGAAATTCAAGATGCTCTCCTGATTTATATAAGCTGTGTGACCTCAGGCAAGCCACAGAACCACCTCTGAGCTTCTTTTTTCCTCACCTATGAAATGATAATATAAAAGAATGTAGCTTCTAACTCACTGGATTTTTATAAGAATCAGTCGAGGCCAAGAGTAGGAAAACCTAGCCATAAAGTGTGAAGTGGTCTGTAAGTATATGGTTCTGTTATGAGTCCCACAGATTTGTCCTATTGGCAGATAAATATTAGGAGTCAGTTATCAAACATCACATCATCTAGACAGTCCTGGCTCTAGAAATGTTGGCATCTGCTCATTTTACTCCATGATGGAAAAAAGAATAAATAAATCATAAATGATTAATTTAGACTTCCCTCCACGCCTCCCGTTAACAGCTCAAAGTCCCCACCACACAGCAGGCTCAGTGATGAACTGGTGTGGTAGAACCTTCAAGACGGCGGCTAACCCTTCTCCAAGTACAACCAGCTGTGAAAACAAATTTAGCTCCACCAACATTGCAAAGGAGCAAAACTTTTTCATAGGTTAGAGATATAATGTTCACCCCATTCAGAGGAATCCAAACCAAATACCAATGGCTTTTAGGGGTAAGAGAATATTAAGCATAATAGACAGATTATCTGCTAGTTTACTGGCGGTGAAGGAAGAGGCATTTGTCATAGTTTTGCTAGAAAATGAGACTTTATCAAAGGGAGAGAGGGTGAAAGGTCACCGGTTCTATTGGTGCGATTATTATCTTTACATAGCTGGAGTGGCAAAAGAAATGATCCCAAACAGAGCAAAACAAAACAGACCTCACCGAAGCACTTCAAGATGAGCCCCAAGAAGCCATCATACCAGACCCACTGGCTTCATCTTAATTTATCATCCTGGGCCTTGTTGACAAGAGCTGATTGGGTTCTCTGTCTCTCCACACTGCAGCAGGTTTCATCATGGCAAACCACTTGGTGGACACTGGGGATGGTTAACTTTTAGGAAACAATCACTATAATACCAAAGATATTGTGGTTTTGAGCATCTACTGCAGCTCTGAAACTGCTTTCTATTTATTATCTCAACTGACAATCCACAAAATAAGTGTTACCCTTTCTGCTTTGCAAATGAAGCAACTAGGGCTTAAATAAATTGGCAGATCATAGATGTGCTGCCTTGACATTAATGAATATCAATACAGCAATAAACACCATATCAGAAGCAGCTACTTATATAAGCACTTTTCTTAGCGCCTCAAAAAAAATGTACACTTAAGGGATTTGATTGCTGTTTTCTGTTGTTATTTAGTCACTAAGTCATGTCCAACTCTTTGCAAAGCCATGGACTATAGCCCGCCAGGTTCCTCTGTCCATGGGATTTCCAGGCAAGAATGCTGGAGAGGGTTGCTATTTCCTTCTCCAAGGGATATTCTCAACCCAGGGATTCAAACCCAGGTTTCCATCATTGGCAGGTGGATTCGTCATCACCGAGTCACCAGGGAAGCCAAGGGATTTGATAGGTAATGCCTATTTATTTTTTCTAACAATATTTTTGCTTACATGTCTACATTTTGCATGTGTGTGGAAAGCTTAGAACTCAAGAAATACATCTATTCCAGCTAGGTTTCTTAAGCATTGCCTTCACTGGCCATGCCAGCAGTCATAGCTGCCTCAGACAAAGAAGCTAGGGCCACCTGCCTTAATCAGAGCAATTTCTCCATCCCAGTGTCCTTTTCTTTCCTCTGCTTCAGTGGATTCTTTACCACTGAGCCACCCGGGAAGCCCATCAACAAGAACAACAAAGCTTATTTCTGTGTCTAATAGTTTGTACCTCTTACTTTTCTGTCTCTTTATTGTCCCTCCCCACTCCCTTGTCCCTCTGATAACTACTAGCTTGCTGTCTGTATCTGTGAGTCTTCTTCTGATTCAGTTTAAGTAAATTGACTCAGATTAAGGGCAAGTTAAACTGCTTAAATGAGCCCTGCTACAGAAGAAAAGCTAAAGGATGAGGTGGTCAGAGGAGGAAGAGGTTTTATCCAACTCTTGAATTATGCCCAGATTCTCTCACTGTTCTCTCCCACCTCCACATTTAAGACCACAACCAGGCACCAAGAATCCCAAGCTCTTCAAAAATTTTAAACAAATATGTGCAATGAAATATCCACGAGTGTGATTCATTCTAACAATATTTAATAAGCCCCTGCTATATTCCAGGCCCTGTGTTAGCTGTTTAGGACATAGGCATGGTCCCCCAAAGCATGTGCAGAGATTAAATAAAGACACAACTTTCCTTGGGCTTAAAAGGTAAGAAAATATTCATCGGATATGGATCCTTCCCTTACGAAATTTGCTTGAGGGACTTCTCAGGCAGTCCAGTGGATAAGACTCTGAGCTTCCAATGTAGGAAGTTGCAGGTTCAATCCCTGGTCAGAGAAATAAGATCTCACATGCCATGCGGCCAGAAAAAGAGATAAAAAGATATTTGCTTGCATCCAATAGAGGAAGAGAAAGCTTGGACACAAATAAAGCTACTGATAAAAACCCCTGGAGTTTGGAGGAGAATGGAACATTTGGGACGAAGATGGTTTGGACAGTGGAAAGCGCCATGCTTGAGGTAGAAAGAAAGGCATGAGCCAGGGGACAAAGAGCAGAAAGGATCCAGCAAATAACACAGGAGCAGGGCTTCTGAAAGTGCTTCCTGGGTTCAGGGAGCAGAACCCAAGCCAATTATTCCAACTTTCACCTCATTTTTTCATGTGATCTTTCCAGGTTAAAAGTACTGCTTTGAAGAGGGTGAAGGTATCCACATCGCAAATGTCATAAAGAAGAATTGTACTGGCTTCAGCAACCCGTGGATCCCAGCCTGGTGCTGGGTGGCTGGACCACATCATCTCAACCATAGGCACCTCTGTCTCTTCATCCATAGCACAAATGGGCTGGACAATATTCCATACTCTGCTGGCCCTAATAGGGCTTGATTTTGTCAATTCTCTGATACAAACCAGCCAGAGAGAAGGTATCTTTCTTCCTGGCTTTCCCTGCCTTTAGATTCCTTCTCACCCTTGTCTCTTTAGATTCCTACATAGTCTGTTTCCTAATCTGTGAACATCTGCACTGATATTTAGCCCTGACACTCTAAGCAGTGAGTGTCTGCTTCCAAATGCTATTTGATACCTAGGATTCCTGGTGTAGAGAAAAACGTGTATTTCGATGGAAAACCAAATGCATTATCTACTTATAGCACACCTTCCCAGACTCTCTGATTCTAGCTTATCCTAATATTCAAGCTCTTCTACAACTCTATAAAAAAAAAAGTGTTAGCCACTCAGTTGTGTCCAACTTTTTGTGATGTTATGGACTGTAGCCCGCCAGGCTCCTCTGTCCATGGAATTCTCCAGGTGAGAATACTGGATTGGATAACCATTCCCTTTTCCAGAGGATCTTCCTGACCTAGGAACTGAGCCCAGGTCTCCTGCATTGAAGGTGGATTCTTTACCGAATGCGTCACCAGGGAAGTCTAAATCAGTTGGTAGCTCTTAAAGGGAGGTGAAAAGTTTATGGTGTCATCTGTAGGCTTCTGTGATGTCTTGGGTAGATGGAACAAAGACTTACATTGACAATCATTCAGAAAACAGGGAAAATAAGGCCATCTTTGTTCCTTGTGGGGTTCTAGGTCTATGATCATCCCAATTCAGGGATTGAAACAATGTCTCCTATATTCCAAGCAGATTCTTTACCACTGAGCCACCAGGGAACCTGGTAGTACACAGAGTATAAAACATAATTATGTGTTCATTAATTCTTGAATAAATGACAGGTCTAGTCACTTTGGATCTTTCTGAACTAAACAGGTACGCATCTTCTCTTCTCGGAACAAATCTGTCTTAACCTGTCTCTGCTGGAATCTTTCTTAACATATCATCCCATATTGCCAATGCCTGCTATAGTAGAGAATATAGAATTTTATATATATATATATATATATATATATATATATACACACACACACACACACACAGAGAATATACATATATACACATACCTGAAACTGCACCTAAGAGTAACATAACATTATAAATCAACTATACTTCAATTAAAAAATTGAAATACTTCAATTCAAAAATATAATAAAGTGTGAAATTATTCAGAGTGCTTTGGACTTGGGATTAGCCATGAAATTAAAAGATGCTTACTCCTTGAAAGGAAATTTGTGAGGAACCTGTTCCTGTTCAGTAATCAAATAGTGCCCAACTCTTTATGACCCCATGGACTGCGGCACGCCAGGCTTCCCTGTCCCTCACCAGCCCTCAGAGTTTGCCCAAGTTCACATCCCTTGAATCAGTGATCAGTGTACTAAAGAACAGAGACATCACTTTGCTGACAAAGGTCTGTAATAATCAAAACTACTGTTTTTCCAGTAGTTATGTACAGATGTTAAGAGTTGGACCATAAAGAAAGCTGAGCACTAGAAAACTGATGCTTTCAAATTGTGGAACTTTAAAATATTCTTGAGAGTCCCTTGGACTGCAAGGAGACCAAACCAGTCAGTCCTAAAGGGAGTCAACCTTGAATATTCATTGGAAGGACTGATGCTGAATCTGAAGCTCCAACACTTTGACCACCTGATGCAAAGAGTCAACTCATTGGAAAAGACCCCGGTACTAGGAAAAATTGAAGGCAGAAAGAGAAGGGTGCAGCAGAGGATGAGATGGTTGGATAGCATCACCAATTCAATAGACATGAGTTTGAGCAAACTCTGGGAGATAGTAGAGAACTGAGGAGCCTGGTGCACTGTATGTAGTCCATGGGGTTACAAAGAGTTGGACATGACTTAGTGACTAAACAACAAGGGGACTGAAATCAGTTTCCAAGCACATCCTTTCAGGTTTCCTGATTCAAATCTTCTCTAAGGCTTTGCCCAGTTTTCGAGACAATCCACTGATCTGAGTACACATGTCCGGGCACTGCTGGGATGAGATCAAATGTTTCCTGTTGGAGCTGGGTCTCAACAGCCCTTGGAGGGCTCTCAGTGACCCCTAGAGCCGGTGTGAAAGTGGACCGGCAGCCAGATGGCTTTGTGTTTCCACATTCCTTCAGCTTGTTTTCTTACTGTGGCAGATACCCGAGAGCATCCCAAATCCTCAAGAGAGATGGGATTTCATGACAATCCTTGTTACTTTTGCAAAGCAGGAGATATGAACTCTTGAGTTCAATAAAGAAAAATTTGAAACATATACCAAGGTTTTCAAGTTATCTGCAATGATATAAGAAAAATATACAAATACAGAATTTTTTTTTTTCAACATTCAGTTCCACCTGGGGACAAAAGTGCCACACATATCCACCCCTGAAGATTAAGACAGGTCAGAGTTCACAGAGTTGTGGCCACACAAACAGATTATTCTGTTTCCTGAGACATCGTTTATGTTGCAGCTGCCTCCTTGGAAGAAGATCATGAATCACCTCGTTCTTCTTTCTTCCATCTGATCCGACACCACGTAAACAAGCAGTGTTGAACGGGAAAGAAAGCATTTCAGGGGAATGATTGCAATACAGTTGGAATTGCTTAGCTTGTAAAACCAATTGTATTACCAGTCTGCTTAGTCTGTAACAAGGTCTTATACTAGAAAGAAGCAGTCTTGGTCTTGGGGATAAACAGGTTTGGATGAATGAATGAAAAATGACAGATATTGTGGTTTATTCTTCCCCACTTGCGCCACCATTTCACCCAACCGCCTGGAGTAGAAGGGACAGTAGTGCTGCTTCCCATAAATTATGAGGAGAAAAATGTTCCTGAAATTATTTAATAAGGGACAAAGTCAGTATTTGAATCCTCATCTCTTTGACACTAAGAAATTAATTTATTAACTCAGTGAACATATAATTATAATTTTCTATACTAATGATCAATAACTGAAGAAGAATGAATCAATTACTTTATTTGATCTTATTTTTATCTATTTTTCAATGAATGATACTGAAATACAAAGAAGTTGAATAAATTACTTATTTATATAATTCTCAAATGATGGAGTTTAGATCTTTTCTCTCTGATAAAGAAATTGAAGGATAAGAGAATTCAGGTTTTAAGATGTAAACTAATATGATGAGAATGAGGTGTCAATAAAATATTACAGAGCACCAAAGTTTTAAATAAGTTGGTTTTGGGCTAAAATAATAATAATAATGTTCCCTAAAGTAAAGACTAAACTAAGAAATCACAGACAACTTTGGAGTCAACAGACCCCATATTGGCACATAAGATTAAAAGTAGAGATCAGGATGCTGAAATAGCCACCAAAATAAATGGAATACTTGGTTTGAATTAAATAGTGGTGATAAAGTTGGCAAAACTTAAATCATTTGACACACCTTAAATATGTATGAAATCTTTCTTAAGGGTGCTTCATGTAAAATTTAGCAGTTTAGGGGAACATTTTGGAAGTGTAGCTCAGAAGTAAAGACCCTGACTTCCAGAACAGATATGCCTGAGTTTATATTCGAACTCTGTCAAACACCATGTGTATATCTAGAGAAACTCAGCCACCTTCCTGAACTCCAGGGAATGAGAATAAGAGTTACACCTACTTCTCTTAATGTTATGACAATTTAATGAGATAATTCTTCCAAAACACATAGTCAATATCTGATATGTAATATTCCCAGAATAAACATAGATAATAGAATTATTAAATGAAAACAAGCTTTTAAAAAAGAATATATATTTATGCCATGACACAAAATACTCTTATTTCATTTTACTAATATCATCACAATTGTGGTTAGATGACTTCTGATGTTGAAATGAGGATTATAGCATCCTGCCTCTTTGATCTATTTTCTCCATTAATAACCTAAATACTTTGCCTAGAATACCATTATTAATCAAAGAAACTAGCAAAACTAAAAATATCCAATCATATAGACATCAATCACAGTTATAAGTCAGCACTAGGGCATTTTTTAGAGGGAGATGGATGAATACAACCAACAACAGAGCAGTGAAGCATTAGACGAAAGCATTGAATTAAGAATTAACATATTCTGTACTTAGTTGCTCAGCCGTGTGTGACTCTTTGTGACCCCGTAGACTGTAGCCCACCAGACTCTAAAATCCATGGGACTCTCCAGGCAAGAATACTGGAGTGGGTTGCCACGCCCTCCTCCAGGGGATCTTTCCAACTCAGGGATTGAACCCAGGTCTTCCACACTGCAGGTGAATTCTTTACCATCTGAGCCACCAGGGAAGCCCAAGAATTAACATAACTTGGGTCAAATTTTCACTCAAGTTACATTGTCTCTCTGAATCTTAGATTCCTCATCTGGCACACAAGTGGCTCGGGAAAAATTATAAGCATAGTGGCTTCTATCTCCCAAATGGAAGTTATTAACATTTTAATATTGCTTTAGTAATATCATACAAGCATTAGTAATAATTATTATTATAAATAATTTGAGGTCTACTTCCTGAATCGCTGCTTCAGTCATTATATCCAATTACCTCATTATCTAAATTCACATGGATTATAATCCTGAAAGGCATGTACAAGCATGGCTTTGAAGAAACCAACGTGTCACCTCATGCATTCATAAAATAATCAAAAGTGCTGAGGCCATGTGGTAAAAGGTCCAAGTTTTGCTACCTCCCTTCTCCAGTCTCTCCTTTGACTTCCATTTCTATACCACATTTTGGAGTATTTATTTACCTTGAGCTTAGATGAGACCCTGCAGTCCCTGAAGGGGAGAGAGATCCAGTTCTGAAGAGGGACTTAGGGGAAAACCATATTTCATGCCCACTGGCGTTTGGAAGGCGGTCGGACTATCAGTTGGGAAGTTTCTCGCAAAAAGTATAAACAGAGAGTTAGAGGGTGGCCGAGTATTTGACTTCCCCTCTGACTTGAAGCTCTCAGCACCTCCAGCTCACCATCTGCAAGAGAGATCATCAGAATGTAACAGCCCATTTATTCTGATGACCTTGTTTTACTCATGTAGAAATTGAGGCCCTGAACGTGAAGTAATGTGCCCAAGGTCACAGAATGAGTAAGCGTGGTTCCCAATCAGAGACCACACTCCCAGCTATCCTTTTCCTTCTTTTAAGTCAAGCATGCCTGTGACAAGGAAGAATTTCAGTCATTGTAAATAGCAGGGCACTATTCAGTCACTTTGCCATGCTTCAGCCACATAATGAATTTCAGTTTGCTGGAGAGGAAGAGATTATGAGCTTTGCTTTCAAGAAAAGCTTAGCTGAGTCTCCTATTTTTTATTCAATAGCTATATGATTTTTGTTTGCTTTTAGCTTATGAGCTTCCCTCCATTTCCTTCCTTATGAAGCAAGGGTAATAATATGGAATTGTTGCTGAATTAAAGGAAATGTGTAACATATCATAAGGAATAGAGCATAGTTCTTGACAAATAGTGGGGACTCTAAGGAAATCTTTTTCTCCTCCTATGACTCCACAGAGGCTATGAAGATCATGCTTGTTCGTTATTCAGTTGCTAAGTTGTGTCTGACTCTTTGTGACCCCATGAACTGCAGCATGCCAGGCCTCCCTGTCCATTACTATCTCCCAGAGTTTGCTCAAACTCATGTCCATTGAGCCAGTGATGCCATCGAACCATCTCATCCTCTGTCACCTCCTTATCCTCCTGCCCTTAATCTGCCAACATTTAGGTGTTTTTCATAGAACACTCAGAGATATTTCATGCAAATGCTGTTTTTCAAATATTTCATTTTTATGTCACATTTTAGAAAAATTCCTGCTAAATATGCTTTGCTAGGGAATAAAAAAAGGAATTCTAGAAAAAATTATGAGACTCCCAGATAGAACACACAAGTATGCCCACAAACACACACTGTACCTACGCTTTCACTTTCATTCCCTTCTCCTCAATCACTCCTCCTCAAAACAAAAAAGGCACTAAAAGCCTAAGTAAATTATTTTTAAAGGCATAAATTCATAAGGACTGTGAGGAGAGAATACTGGAAGCTGGAAAGCAGATGCCTGAGTTGTAGTAACTAACTAAGCAGATCCACAAAAATAGACTCTTAATAGTTGGCAGTGAAGGAAGCCAAGAAGCAACTTAATTTACATTACAGAACTCCCCAAAGCCCTAGAAACTGGCAGCATCATATACCTTGAGAATGGGAGAGAAGGTTAGGCAAAATGCAAAAGGAACAATTAAAACCTGCTGAAAAGCCATCCAAATACTAGATCTCTTTCCTCTGTTCAAACAGAATTCCATGCATCCCAACAGAAAAGGGGAACTTACTCCCTGAAGAAGATAAAGAGTCTCTGGGAAGACAAACACCAGGTATCACTAGGCACAAAGATGGGGGTACCATAGTGAAAATAGGGAAATCAAGTAAAATGTTACATACCTAGTGTTGAGACATGGAGGCTTCCCTACCTTCTCCCTGCTCTGAGTTTTGCATGCTGGCAGTTGGACTTAGGTTCTGGAGAATGAAAGAGTTCTCTCTGGACAATTGGACAAGTTCAACAGTAATGACCTAGTATAAGAGTATTGGCTTCAGGGTTTGGACAGTGAAAATAGCCAGCTGATCTTCCTAAGATGAAAAAACCCACTGACATACATGAAATGCTAATCGGATATTAGTGCCTATCCTGTAAACTGGAAATCAGCCAGATCAACTGACTTCGAAAAAATCATGTAAAAGTCAGAGACTAAAGAAAGATGAAAAACAAATTAGAAGAAAGAGAAACCACACACAAAGAACTTAAAACTCTATCATTGGTATCTTCCAAGTCAGGAAAGAATATATGGAGTCTACAAAACTAGAACAGGAAGCTATGAAACAGGAACTTCCAAAGAGCAAAAAAAAAAAAAAAACAAAGTTCTTACAATTATGATAAATATGAATAAGGAGAAAATACGAGAGAAGAAATGAATAGTAACAACAGAAAATAAAATTTAATAAGTCTCATAAAAAGCAGAACAGAAGAAACAAAATAGAAAATGGATGAAACAAAAAAGTACCAAATCAAAGAGACTCAATATACAAATACTAGGAATTCCAATCAAAGAGAGTAGAAAATTTGAAGCTAAAGGATGAATAAAAGAGATAATTAAACAACTTTGCAAATCTGAAGCACATGAGTTTCTGTTCAAAGGGTTTAGTGTACTGCGTAGGAATAAACCTATACCAAGACACATCACTGGGAAGTTCAGAACATTAGAGGAAGAAAGAAAAATTCACACGCTTCCAGACAAGGGGCCAGGTATTATAGAAGTGGGGGACATACTTTAGATACAGGATGAAGAATCCATAATGTCATACTTCTCAACACAACACTGGGAGGCAGAAGAAGATGGAGAAACACGTTAAAGATTCTAAGGGAAAATGGTTTGTCCCCTGACTCTTAAGCACAATCTACAGATTTCATATGGAGATACAAAAAAGCCAGGCAAGATCATAAAATTTCCAATTGTGTATTCTTTCCCAGAAATCACATGGTAGATTTGATTTGCTCTATCCGAAAAAGGATATAAACCATCAGAGAGGATACAATGAGACCAAAGATCCAAATAAGTGGCCACAACACAAGAGAGAGTAGAAATCAGTCCCCAGAGTGAAAGGCGATGATGGGGTTGTCTGCTCAGCAAACCCCAGCTAGAGCTCAGGCCAGGGAGGGGCTGGCAAGAAGTATTCCCAGGTAAGAAGATGGCATTTTTAAAATTTCTGAGTTATTTGTGTGTGTTCAAAGGGGATTTTACACAACCGGTAGGAGTCCAGAGTTGAATTTATAATCCTCCTGCCAATGCAGGAGACAGAAAAGAGACATGGGTTTGATTCCTGAGTCAAGAAGATCCCTTGGAAGAGGGCATAGCAACCCACTCCAGAATTCTTGCCTGGAAAATTCCATGGACAGAGGCGTCTGGGAGGCTGACTGAGCAACTGAGCACACACACATGCACACATATCCACAAAGAAAATTAGCAAAAAAAAAAAAAAAAAAAACCCTAAAAAAACAAAAAGTACAAAACCAACTTCATGGGTAAATATTTTGCAGGAAAGTGAAGATGATCACATTGTACTGTATGGGTCAACTAAGAAAAGTACATACATAAAAATAATAATCTAATCCTGGGTAATGAACTAAACAAAACTGCTTGGTAAATATGTGGGGAAATAGCAATAGGAAATATGTGAAAGAGTAAGAGGAAAAAAAGAGAGGGGTAGTGATGAGGTGGTGGATAAAAGAAGCAAATTTCCTTGTATTGGGAAGTCAGTGTATAATGTCTAAAACAGAAAAATCTAAATGTATAATCATGCCACTTGAAAATTGTTGTTGTTGTTTAGTCGCTTAGTTAGGTCTGACTCTTTGTGACCCCATGGACTACAGCGTGCCAGGCTCCTATGTCCATGGGGATATCTAGGAAAGGATACTGGAGTGAGTTGCTATTTCCTTCTCCCGGGAATCTTCCCAACCCAGGAATCAAATCAATTCTCCTGCAACTCTCCCTCATTGCAGGTGGATTTTTTACCTCTGAGCCATCGGGGGAACCCAGTTGGAAAATATGGATGCAAATAGTTAGCTAAAAAAAGTTACAAGCCATTGCCTTTAGGAAGAAGACAATGTCTAGGGTGGGATGGGACCTCTATTAATAAGTCATATAACTATTTGATCCTTTTCAAATACATGCATATATACTTTTCATAAAAATAAAAATTATATTAAAACTCATTTTCTAAGCTTTCTCTTCAAGACTTTTGCCATCCCTATTAACTGTTATATATTAGTTGTCGCATGAATGTGTGCTCAGTCACTTGTGTCTGACTCTGTGAGCCCATGGACAGTAGCCCACCAGGTTCCTCTGTCTATGGAATTCTCCAGGGAAGAAAAATGGAGTGGATTGCCATTACTTCTCCAGGAAATCTTCCCAACTCAGGGACTGAACCCGCATCTCTTTCTTTCAGTTCAGTTCAGTTGCTCAGTTGTATCCAACTCTTTGCGACCCCATGGACTGCAGCACGCCAGGCCTCCCTGTCCATCACCAACTCCTGGAGTTTACCCAAATTCATGTCCATCGAGTCAGTGATGCCATCCAACCATCTCAGCCTCTGTTGTCGCCTTCTTCTCCCACCTTCAATCTTTCCCAGAATCAGGGTCTTTACAAATGAGTCAGTGCTTCACATCAGGTGGCCAAAGTATTGGAGTTTCAGCTTCAGCATCAGTCCTTCCAATGAACACTCAGAACTGATCTCCTTTAGGATGGACTGGTTGGATCTCTTTGCAGTCCAAGGGACTCTCAAGAGTCTTCTCCAACACCACAGTTCAAAAGCATCAATTTTTTGGCGCTTAGCAGGTGAATTCTTTACCACTGAGCCATCTGAGAAGCCCCCATATGTTAGTTACATTTTGTCAATCGCCTTTCTTTGCAAGAACAAACAAAGATATCCTTCTAATCACTGAGTCTGATGCACCATTTCATCTAGTTTCTTCCAATACTTATTAAATTGAAATCCTCAATACTAAAATTATGAAATGTTTCTCGACATACTACCTAGAATCATCTAATTCAGTTGTTCAATTGTGCTTCCCACATTGAAAGCACTTTGAACAGAATCTCTCGAAAGGCAAGTCGCTGCTGTCCACTCACCACTAGAGGGAAATATTGGTCTTTTACTAAACACTCACAGTCCAGTGAGGGCCAGCTTCTTCGGGCAATGGATAGTCGTTATGAAGTCCTGGCTTGTGCCATTTTTTCCCTTCCTAGAGTGTAAAATACCTGAGCGTGAAGGGACCTTGGTGTCCATCTAGGTCAAGTCTCTGACCTTTCCCTTTCTGCACTTAAAGATGAGACCCAGTGATGAATGGTGTTTTCTTAGGTCATGGAATAAGGATGTAAGAAAACCAGTTTCCTTATTTACTTCAACTGGGCAAATCCGGAATTAAACAGGAGAGTAACTCAAAAGAATTTGCTTTTTAGTGCAAGATCATTGAGCTGGAGTGTGCTAATGAACATTAACATCCGTTGAATGTTTACCACGTGCGGGGATTCCAGATTCTTTAATCTTTGTTCTTCATTCTTGTGACGTAGCAACAATCATTATCCCCATTCTTTAGACGATGAAGCTAAGGCACAGAGAGGTTGAGTTACCTGCCTCAAATCACACAGGTAGTAGATAGCAGAATGCAAATTTATGATAACCATCATGTCTACTGATGATCCATGAAAGACGTGGCAAGTATCAGTTAAGGTAGAACAAGCTACCTCTTCTCTCTGGGGAAAGCGGCTTCGTTTCACTTTTTGCTTAGATGAAATAATTTGTCCCATTGACCCCAGAGATATGTCAAGATTCCAGTCTGGTAAGCAGAGCTATTTCTGGGTCTGATTTCCTTCTGTTCCCAATGCCTGTCTCCGTTAGATGAGTGAAGAAACACGATCCTAATTATGTCACAAACAAATCAGTTGCAGAGAAAACAGATTCATGACACGTCTCATAATTCATATCGTTTGAAGAAAACTCCACAAAAGCTATCATTGTCTTCTCGGTCTCTCTTAAGACTGTGGAGTTGATCCAACCAAATGCCTAATGCTTCCTCAGTCCTTCCCCCCATACCCCGGCCAGTTTGTAACGCAGTTTTTCAGTCCATAAAACACAAGCATGTCACCGTGTACATGGGCAGACTCCTAAGCCCACTGCATTGTATCATTTCATGAGCTGACGTGTCACCGCTTTACAAAACACCTGGAGTCTGTATCATTTATTGCTCTGGGCCGGCCAAGTCCTCATCCTCCACGCTCACAGAACTTTGGGCTGGTTTAGCTCACCATCCTTCAGAACACTGGGGCTGAGGGAGGGGGAGAGCCCCTGTGCAAAGATGGAAACCACATTCAAAGAGAAGGGCTTCCTAATGGAGTTTACAGCCAAGGCATTTCCTCCCAAGGACTGGACACCTCTCTTCACAGAAGGAAAGCATGTCCTGTGAAGAATCCCTATAGATTTTCAAACACCTTGCTGGAAGATTTGAAGTCAGTCAATGCGATTCTAGAAGTTTGGGAGGCTTGAAATATGCCCTCATCTTGCCCCTCCACCCCTCTACCCCCCAATCCATCTTCTACATTCTTTTTTTTTTTTTTTAATGTGTTTTCAATTAATTTATTTTAGAAAAATGAAGGTTGACAATTGGTGCCTTAAGGCAGGATATCATGAATTCAGCAGGTTATTAATACAGACTTTCAAAAACCTCTGCAGATTAGTCCAAAGCAGAAAATTATTTTTTGCTCACTCTTGGACTCAGACACATTCAGAAAAAAAAAATATGTATATTTATAAAAATAAAATGGCAAGCCTAATACCACCAATTAATTGATAGTCTTTAATATCCTACACTTGTTTATTTGAACAATCTCTGTATAATAGGAATAGCTGGGTGATTTTCCCCTGCTCTACCTCCATATTGTATGAGGCAATAATGAAAATATTTAAATTACTTTTGCAAAATCAAAACATGTTTTTTATTGGTATACAAATTTTGTGAGTTGTAACACATGTATAGATTCTTATAGCCACCACTGCATTCAGGATGGAAGAATTCCATCACCCTTCCCTCCAAAAAATGATATTTCTTTATAGATACACCATCTCCTCTTCCCTGAGCTTCCCTGATAGTTCAGTTGGTGAAGAATCTGCCTGCAATGCAGGAGATTCTGGCTCAATTCCTGGGTTGAGAAGATCCGCTGGAGAAGGGATAGACTACCCACTCCTGTATTCTGGCCTGGAGAATTCCATGGACTCTATAGGTGTCCATGGGGCCGCAAGGAGTTGGGCAGGACTGAACGACTCTCATTTTTTCTCCTCTTCCCTAACCTCTGGCAAACATCGGTTTGATCTCCATCACTATAATTTGTTTCTTTTGTGACTGTCATATAAATGCAATCCTAGAGCACATAAACTTTGAGACAGAATTCTTTCAGTGCAATGCTTCTGAGATTCATTCAAATTGTTTTGTGTCTTCTACTGTTCTCTTTTTATTGCTGAAAACGATTCCATTTTATGGATGTATCACAGTTTGCTTCTCCATTCACCTGGTGAAACATATTTGGCTTGTTTTCAGTTTGAGTCAATTATAAACAGAGCTATAGACACTCATATGCAGGTTTTGTGTGTGTGTGAACATAAGGTTTTATGATACTAGGATAAATACCTAGGAATAGAATTGCTGTGTCATATGATAAGTGTGTGTTTAACTTTGTAAAAAATTTCCGAAATGTTTTCCAGAGTAGCTGAAACTTACTGCACGCTCACTAACAAGATATGAGGATTCCAGTTGCTCCGTGTCTTCACCATAGCTTGGTATTATCAGCACTTCCAGCATTCTAATAGTTATGGACTGTTTTCTCATGATGTCTCTTTATTTTATTTTATTTAAATTTTTGGCCATACCCTGTGGCATTTGAGATCTTGGTTCCCTGACCAAGGATTGAATCCACATCCCTTGCATTGGAAGGCAGAGTCTTAACCATGGGGCCACCAGGGAAGTCCCATCATGGTAATTAACATGATGTTGTTAATTCACCTTTCCCTCTTGACTTATGATATGGGGCATCTCATAATGTGCTTGTCTTCTGTATAGCCTCTTTGGCTAAATGTCTATGCAAATATATCACCCATTTTTTAAAGGTTTTTTTTTTTTTTTTTTTTATTTCTTCATTGCTGAGTTTTGTAAACTTCTTATGTATATTTTATACAAGCCACTTGCCAGACATGTGATTTTTAAATACCTTCTCCTAATCTGTGAGATGTATTTTCATTCTCTTATTGATACCTTCCAAAAAGTAATTTTAAAACATTTTTGGCAAAATTTATCTTTTTTAAAAATTTTATGGATTGTGCCTTGGGAGTAATATCTAATAACTCCTTGTCAACCCTAGGACACATATTTTCAAACGTTTTTACTGTTTGATGCTTTATATTTAGATCTGTGACCTATTTTGAGTTAATTTTTATATAAAATATGAGATTTAAGTTGAAGTTTATTATTTCACATGTGGATGGTCAATTTTTTTCCAAAATAATTTATTAAGAAGACTCTCCTTTCTAATTGCCTTTGCATCTTCGTCAAACATAATTGACTCTGCGTGTGTGTTCAGTCGCTTAGTTGTGTCTGACTCTTTGGAACCCCATGGACTATAGTCCACCTGGCTCCTCTGTCCATGGAATTACCCAGGCAAGAATACTGCAGTGGGTTGCCATTTCCCCTTCCAGGGGATCTTTGCAATCCGGAGACCAAACTCATGTCTCCTGTGTCTCCTGCACTGAAGCTGGATTCTTTATCTCTGAGCCACCAGGGAAGCCCCAGTGTGTGGGTCTATTTGTAGATTCTCTTCTGTCCCTTTGGTTTATGTATCAGTCCCCTTCAACATCACAAGGCTATGATCAGTGTAGCTTTACAGTGAGTCTTAAAATCAGATAGTATGACTACTCCAAATTTATTCTACCTTTTTAACAATTCTAGTTTATTTGCCTTTCTATACCAATTTTAGAAAAATCAAATATGCGCTACCTCTCCATTTTCTGTATATGTTCTTTATAAGCTTAAGGAAACTCATTTCTATTCTTAGTTGGCTGAGAATTTCTATTGTAGATGATGCTATACTTTGTCTTTTTTCATTGATATACGAATTTTTCTTCTTCTTCTTCTTTAGATTTTAGTCTGGTAGATAACACTGATTGATTCCCAAATATTGAATCAGGTGCCCAATCCCTTGAAAATTCAATTTGATCATCGTGCATTATTTGTATATATTTTGAGATTTGACTTGTTAATATTTCGTAGATTTTCGTGTTCATGGAGATAAAGGATTTGTATTGTACTTTTCTGTATTGTCTTTGTCTGGTTTGGGTATCAGAGTAATTGTTGTTTAGTCACTCAGTTGTGTCTGACTCTTTGTGACCCTCTGGACTGCATCATGCCCGGCTTCCCTGTTCTTCACTATCTCCTAGAGTTTGCTCAAACTCATGTAAATTGAGTTGATGATGCTATACAACCATCTCATCCTCTGTTGCCCCCTTCTCCTGCCCTCAATCTTTCCCAGCATGAGTCTTTTCCAATGAAATGGCTGATCAAATCAGGTGGCCAAAGTATTGGACCTTCAGCTTCAGCATCTGTCCTTCCAAAGGAAATTCAGAGTAATACCTGCATCATAAAACAAGAAGGGTTTTCTCCTCTATTTTCTAGAAGAGATTATCTAGAATTGGTGTTATTTTTTCCTTATGTGTTTAGTAAGACTTGCGAGTGTATCTGTCTGGACCTGTAGATTTATTTTTGGAAAGTTTTAAACTATAGATTTAATTTACAAATGATAATGACACTATTTGAGCTATATATGTAATCTTTGGTGAGTTTTAGTGCTGGTGGTTTCAGAATTGATGTTCATAGAATTGTTAATACAACCATTTATTATTATTTTAATATTTGTGAGCTTTGCAATTCATTCTTGATTAGTAAATTATGTTTTTCCTCTTTTGATCTTGAGAGAAATATATCAACTTTATTGACTTTAAAAAAACTCCAATTTTTTGTCTGTTTTTTTTCTAGTTTTTCTGTTTAAAATTTCATTGATCTCTTCCCTTATCTTTAGTATAGACTTTCTTCTCCTTGTTTGGTTCCCTATTTTTTTTTTCTCTAGTTTCTTAAGGTGGGAACTTAAGATGACACCACCCTTATGGCAGAAAGTGAAGAGGAACTAAAGAGCCTCTTGATGAAAGTGAAAGAGGAGAGTGAAAAAGCTGGCTTAAAACTCAACATTCAAAAAATGAAGATCACAGTATACAGTCTCATCACTTCATGGCAAATAGATAGGGAAACAATGAAAATAGTGACAGACTTTTTTTTCTTGGGCTCCAAAATCACTGCAAATGGTGACTGCAGCAGTGAAATTAAAAGATACTTGCTCCTTGAAAGAAAAGCTATGACAAAACTGATATGTCTCGCATATTAAAAAGCAGAGTCATCACTTTGCGGACAAAGATCCACCTGGTCAAGGCTATGGTTTTTCCAGTGGTCATGTATGAATGTGAGAGTTGGACTATAAAGAAAGCTGAGCACTGAAGAATTGATGCTTCTGAACTGTGGTGTTGGAGAAGACTCTTGAGAGTCCCTTGGACTGCCAGGAGATCAAATCGGTCCATCCTAAAGGAGATCAGTCCTGAGTATTCATTGGAAGAATTGATGCTGAAGCCGCAGCTCCAATATTTTGGCCACCTGATGCGAAGAACTGACTCACTTTAAAAGACCCTGACGCTGGGAAGATTGAAGGCAGGAGGAGACGGGGATATGATAGAGGATAAGATGGTTGGATGGCATCACCGACTCGATGGACATGAGTCTGAGTAAACTCCGGGAGTTGGTGACGGTCAGGGAGGCCTGGCGTGCTGCAGTCCCTGGGGTCGCAAAGAGAATGACATGACTGAGTTACTGAACTGAAGGTGGGAATGTAGATTATTGATTTGAGGTCTGCCTTCTTTCTTAATTTTTAGATAGTTAATGCTACGAATTTTTTTCTATGAGCTAGTTCAACGACATCCCATGATTTTTTATATATTTTATTTTCACTTTTACTCAGTTCAAAGCACTGCCTTAATTATTGTGGGATTTCTTTGACAATAAATTTTTTTTTTTAAATTTTTATTATTATTATTATTTTTTTTCCAGTGGGTTTTGTCATACATTGATATGAATCAGCCATGGATTTACATGTATTCCCAATCCCGATCCCCCCTCCCACCTCCCTCTCCACCCGATTCCTCTGGGTCTTCCCAGTGCACCAGGCCGGAGCACTTGTCTCGTGCATCCCACCTGGGCTGGTGATCTGTTTCACCATAGATAGTATACATGCTGTTCTTTTGAAATATCCCACTCTCACATTCTCCCACAAAGTTCAAAAGTCTGTTCTGTATTTCTGTGTCTCTTTTTCTGTTTTGCATATAGGGTTATCGTTATCACCTTTCTAAATTCCATATACATGTGTCAGTATGCTGTAATGTTCTTTATCTTTCTGGCTTACTTCACTCTGTATAAGGGGCTCCAGCTTCATCCATCTCATTAGGACTGGTTCAAATGAATTCTTTTTAATGGCTGAGTAATATTCCATGGTGTATATGTACCACAGCTTCCTTATCCATTCATCTGCTGATGGGCATCTAGGTTGCTTCCATGTCCTGGCTATTATAAACAGTGCTGCGATGAACAATGGGGTGCACGTGTCTCTTTCAGATCTGGTTTCCTCAGTGTGTATGCCCAGAAGTGGGATTGCTGGGTCATATGGCAGTTCTATTTCCAGTTTTTTAAGAAATCTCCACACTGTTTTCCATAGCGGCTGTACTAGTTTGCATTCCCACCAACAGTGTAAGAGGGTTCCCTTTTCTCCACACCCTCTCCAGCATTTATTGCTTGTAGACTTTTGGATAGCAGCCATCCTGACTGGCGTGTAATGGTACCTCATTGTGGTTTTGATTTGCATTTCTCTAATAATGAGTGATGTTGAGCATCTTTTCATGTGTTTGTTAGCCATCTGTATGTCTTCTTTGGAGAAATGTCTGTTTAGTTCTTTGGCCCATTTTTTGATTGGGTCATTTATTTTTCTGGAATTGAGCTGCAGGAGTTGCTTGTATATTTTTGAGATTAATCCTTTGTCTGTTTCTTCATTTGCTATTATTTTCTCCCAATCTGAGGGCTGTCTTTTCACCTTACTTATAGTTTCCTTTGTAGTGCAAAAGCTTTTAAGTTTCATTAGGTCCCATTTGTTTAGTTTTGCTTTTATTTCCAATATTCTGGGAGGTGGGTCATAGAGGATCTTGCTTTGATTTATGTCGGAGAGTGTTTTGCCTATGTTCTCCTCTAGGAGTTTTATAGTTTCTGGTCTTACATTTAGATCTTTAATCCATTTTGAGTTTATTTTTGTGTATGGTGTTAGAAAGTGTTCTAGTTTCATTCTTTTACAAGTGGTTGACCAGTTTTCCCAGCACCACTTGTTAAAGAGGTTGTCTTTTTTCCATTGTATATCCTTGCCTCCTTTGTCAAAGATAAGGTGTCCATAGGTTCGTGGATTTATCTCTGGGCTTTCTATTCTGTTCCACTGATCTATATTTCTGTCTTTGTGCCAGTACCATACTGTCTTGATGACTGTGGCTTTGTAGTAGAGTCTGAAGTCAGGCAGGTTGATTCCTCCAGTTCCATTCTTCTTTCTCAAGATTACTTTGGCTATTCGAGGTTTTTTGTATTTCCATACAAATTGTGAAATTCTTTGGTCTAGTTCTGTGAAAAATACCGTTGGTAGCTTGATAGGGATTGCATTGAATCTATAGACTGCTTTGGGTAGAATAGCCATTTTGACAATATTAATTCTTCCAATCCATGAACACGGTATGTTTCTCCATCTGTTTGTGTCCTCTTTGATTTCTTTCATCAGTGTTTTATAGTTTTCTATGTATAGGTCCTTTGTTTCTTTAGGTAGATATACTCCTAAGTATTTTATTCTTTTTGTTGCAATGGTGAATGGTATTGTTTCCTTAAGCAGCTCTATGCCAATAAAATGGACAACTTGGATGAAATGGACAAATTCTTAGAAAAGTATAACTTTCCAAAACTGAACCAGGAAGAAATAGAAGATCTTAACAGACCCATCACAAGCAAGGAAATCGAAACTGTCATCAAAAATCTTCCAGCAAACAAAAGCCCAGGACCAGATGGCTTCACAGCTGAATTCTACCAAAAATTTAGAGAAGAGCTAACACCTATCTTACTCAAACTCTTCCAGAAAATTGCAGAAGAAGGTAAGCTTCCAAACTCATTCTATGAGGCCACCATCACCCTAATTCCAAAATCAGACAAAGATGCCACAAAAAAAGAAAACTACAGGCCAATATCACTGATGAACATAGATGCAAAAATCCTTAACAAAATTCTAGCAAACAGAATCCAACAACATATTAAAAAAATCATACACCATGACCAAGTGGGCTTTATCCCAGGAATGCAAGGACTCTTTAATATCCGCAAATCAATCAATGTAATACACCATATTAACAAATTGAAAGATAAAAACCATATGATTCTCTCAATAGATGCAGAGAAAGCCTTTGACAAAATTCAACACTCATTTATGATTAAAACTCTCCAAAAAGCAGGAATAGAAGGAACATACCTCAACATAATAAAAGCTATATATGACAAACCCACAGCAAGCATCACCCTCAATGGTGAAAAATTGAAGGCATTTCCCCTGAAATCAGGAACAAGACAAGGGTGCCCACTCTCACCACTACTATTCAACATAGTGTTGGAAGTTCTGGCCACAGCAATCAGAGCAGAAAAAGAAGTAAAAGGAATCCAGATAGGAAAAGAAGAAGTAAAACTCTCACTGTTTGCAGATGACATGATCCTCTACATAGAAAACCCTAAAGATTCTACCAGAAAATTACTAGAGCTAATCAATGAATATAGTAAAGTTGCAGGATATAAAATTAACACACAGAAATCCCTTGCATTCCTATATACTGACAATAAATTATGTAGATATACGGTGTTTAATTTTCAAGTGTTTAAATTTTCTGCTATAATTTTGATACTACTTTCTAGTTTAATCTATTAGGGAACAAATTTTGTATAATTGCAAACATTTTAAAGTTTCATTCTCTTTTTTAATCCAAGACATAATGATCTTGGTGAATGTTCTAGGTCCACTTGAAAAGAATATGTGTTTTTCTCTTATTAATTGGAGAGTCCTATAAATGTAAAAAAATAAAAATAAAAAAACAGCTTATTGATGTGGTTGTCCATTTTTTCTATATCTTTGTTCACTTTTTGTCTTCTGATTCTGTTGATTAGCGAATGCAGAGGTTGAATTTTGCAAAGGAGAGGTTATGTATGCAAATATAATTTTGCATTCGTACACTTCTTTCAGTTCTGTCAAATTTTGTTTCCTAAAATTGGAAGCTCTACTGTGAAGACTTTTTTTTACACATTCAAAATCTATATATCTTCTTGGTGAACTGGCTCTGTTTCCATTATGTAATGTCTCACTTTATCCCTGGCAATGTTCTTTGCTCTGAAGTCTATTATGTCTGATATTCAGTTCAGTTCTGTTCAGTCGCTCAGTCGTGTCCAACTCTTTGCGACCCCATGGACTGCAGCACACCAGGCCTCCCTGTCCATCACCAACTCCCAGAGTTTACTCAAACTCATGTCCATTGAGTCAGTGATGCCATCCAACCACCTAATCCTCTGTCGTCCCCTTCTCCTGCCTTCAATCTTTCCCAGCATCAGGGTCTTTTAAAATGAGTTAGTTCTTCTCATTAGGTGGCCAAAGTATTGGAGTTTCAGCTTCAGCATCAGTCCTTTCAATGAATATTCAGGTCTGATTTCCTTTAGGATGGACTGGTTGGATCTCCTTGCAGTCCAAGGGACTCTCAAGAGTCTTCTCCAACACCACAGTTCAAAAGCATCAATTCTTCGGTGCTCAGCTTTCTTTATGGTCCAACTCTCACATCCATACATGACTACTGGAAAAACCATAGCTTTGACTAGATGGACCTTTGTTGGCAAAGTAATGTCTCTGCTTTTTAATATGCTGTCTAGGTTTGTCATAGCTTTTCTTCCAAGGAGGAAGTGTCTTTTAATTTCGTGACTGCAGTTACCATCTGCAGTGATTTTGGAGACCAAGAAAATAAAGTCTGTCACTGTTTCCATTGTTTCCCCATCTACTTGCCATAAAGTGATGGGACCAGATGCTGTGATCTTAGTTTTCTGAATGTTGAGTTTTAAGCCAGCTTTTTCACTCTCCTTTTTCACTTTCATCAAGGGGCTCTTTAGTTCCTCTTCTCTTTCTGCCATAAGGGTGGTGTCATCTGCATATCTGAGGTTATTGATATTTCTCCAGGAAATCTTGATTCCAGCTTGTGCTTCATCCAATCCAGCGTTTCTCATGATGTATTCTGCATATAAGTTAAATAGGCAGGGTGACAATATACAGCCTTTAAATATTCCTTTCCCGATTTAGAACCAGTCTGTTGTTCCATGTCCAGTTCTAATTGTTGCTTCCTGACCTGCATACAGATTTCTCAGGAGGTGGGTTAGATGGTCTGGTATTCTTTTTTTTTTTTCTTTTTTTCTTTTTTAATTTTTATTATTATTATTTTTTTTTCCCAGTGGGTTTTGTCATACATTGATATGAATCAGCCATGGATTTACATGTATTCCCAATCCCGATCCCCCCTCCCACCTCCCTCTCCACCCGATTCCTCTGGGTCTTCCCAGTGCACCAGGCCCGAGCACTTGTCTCGTGCATCCCACCTGGGCTGGTGATCTGTTTCACCATAGATAGTATACATGCTGTTCTTTTGAAATATCCCACTCTCACATTCTCCCACAAAGTTCAAAAGTCTGTTCTGTACTTCTGTGTCTCTTTTTCTGTTCTGCATATAGGGTTATCGTTATCACCTTTCTAAATTCCATATACATGTGTCAGTATGCTGTAATGTTCTTTATCTTTCTGGCTTACTTCACTCTGTATAATGGGCTCCAGCTTCATCCATCTCATTAGGACTGGTTCAAATGAATTCTTTTTAATGGCTGAGTAATATTCCATGGTGTATATGTACCACAGCTTCCTTATCCATTCGTCTGCTGATGGGCATCTAGGTTGCTTCCATGTCCTGGCTATTATAAACAGTGCTGCGATGAACAATGGGGTGCACGTGTCTCTTTCAGATCTGGTTTCCTCAGTGTGTATGCCCAGAAGTGGGATTGCTGGGTCATATGGCAGTTCTATTTCCAGTTTTTTAAGAAATCTCCACACTGTTTTCCATAGCGGCTGTACTAGTTTGCATTCCCACCAACAGTGTAAGAGGGTTCCCTTTTCTCCACGCCCTCTCCAGCATTTATTGCTTGTAGACTTTTGGATAGCAGCCATCCTGACTGGCGTGTAATGGTACCTCATTGTGGTTTTGATTTGCATTTCTCTAATAATGAGTGATGTTGAGCATCTTTTCATGTGTTTGTTAGCCATCTGTATGTCTTCTTTGGAGAAATGTCTGTTTAGTTCTTTGGCCCATTTTTTGATTGGGTCATTTATTTTTCTGGAATTGAGCTGCAGGAGTTGCTTGTATATTTTTGAGATTAATCCTTTGTCTGTTTCTTCATTTGCTATTATTTTCTCCCAATCTGAGGGCTGTCTTTTCACCTTACTTATAGTTTCCTTTGTAGTGCAAAAGCTTTTAAGTTTCATTAGGTCCCATTTGTTTAGTTTTGCTTTTATTTCCAATATTCTGGGAGGTGGGTCATAGAGGATCTTGCTTTGATTTATGTCGGAGAGTGTTTTGCCTATGTTCTCCTCTAGGAGTTTTATAGTTTCTGGTCTTACATTTAGATCTTTAATCCATTTTGAGTTTATTTTTGTGTATGGTGTTAGAAAGTGTTCTAGTTTCATTCTTTTACAAGTGGTTGACCAGTTTTCCCAGCACCACTTGTTAAATGGTATTCTTATCTCTTGAAGAATTCTCCACAGTTTGTTGTGATCCACACAGTCAAAGGCTTTGGTGTAGTCAATAGCACAGAAGTAGATTTTTTCTGGAACGCTCTTGCTTTTTTGATGATCTAACAGATGTTGGCAATTTGATCTCTGGTTCCTCTGATATTAATACAGCCAGATATTAACTCTAACTTTTGATTAATGCTTGCATGGTATATCTTTTCTCCTTTTTCTACTTTTATCTTACAGTTATCTCTGCATTTGAATTGATTTTTATATAAACAGAACATAATTGTTATGGTTTGTCTGAAAAATTTCCTTGAGTGATTATTTTAGAGCGGTTGTGATCATTTGGCAATAAGTTCTCTTGGTTCTCTTTCACCTGAAGATGGCTTTATTTTACCTTCATTTCTGCAGGAATTTTTCACTTGATAAGAGAGAAGGCTGGGTTAATTGTTCTTTTCCTTCAGCCTTTTGAAAGTGTTGTCTCACTTCTTCCTGGTCTCCATGCTTTTTGATGACAAATGTATAGCTATTGAAATTACTTTCCTAAGTAATGCATCGTTTTTCTTGGTCTCCAAGACTTTTCTTCTGTTTTTATTTTCTAGAAGTTTGATTGCAATGTGTTTGAGTGTGGATTTTCTTTTGTGGTTGGTTGGTTTGTTTGTTTTTAGTTTATTTCTTGTTTGATATTTGTTCAGCTTTTGAATCTCTACATTTCTGGTTTCTGCAAATTCAAGAGATTTTTCTACCACTATTTCTTCAAATATTTCTTCTGCACACTCACATCTACTTTTGAGACTTTTATTCGATACATGTTAGATAATTTGATATTGTGCCACAGGTCCCTGAGAAACTTCATTTTAAAAAAATCTGTCTTCTCTGTGTTGTTAAGACTAAATAATTTCTACTGATCAACTTCTGACTCTTTCCTCTATCATCTCAATTCTTCTTTTAAGTCCATTCTATACTTCTTCTCTCTCTTTAGTCGCTAAGTCATGTTCGACTCTTGTGACCCCATGGACTGTAGCCTGCCAGGGTTTCTGTCCATGGGATTCTCCAGTCAAGAATACTGGAGTGGGTTGCCATTTCCTTCTCCAGGGGATCTTCCCAAGCCAGGAATTGAATCTGGGTCTCCTGCATTGCAGGCAGATTCTTTACCAACTGAGCTATGAGGGGAGGCTTAAAGTCACTCAGTCGTGTCTGACTCTTCGCAATCCCATGGACTCTACAGTCCATGGAACTGTCCAGACCAAAATTCTGGAATGGGTAACCTTTCCCTTCTCCAGGGGATCTTCCTGACCCAGGAATTGAACCGGGGTCTCCTGCATTGCAAGTGGATTCTTTACCAACTGAGCTATTTTACTTTGGTTAATATGTTTTTCTGTTTTAAATTTCTGTTTAGCTCTTCATTATTTCTTTGTTGAGTCTTTCAAACTTCAATACTATTCACCTTACCTTATTGAAACATTTTCAAAATAGGTGTCAGATACTTTGAACATCTACTTTAGCATTTTTTGATTATCTGCTCCCCTGTGAGTTCATGATCTTGCTTCTTCGTATATTGAGGAATTTTTTTATTTCATGCTGGATATTTTGAACATTATGAGATGCTAGATCTTATTTAAATCATATGTAAATTTTGAAATATTTTGGTTTGGGTATATCTAGACATAGCATCCAGTGTGCCCAGGCGTTCACTCTTTCTATAAGTACTTCTCTCTGAAATCTTAGAAAGCCCCATTTCCTAGAACCCCCCCCCCCTTCAGTCCTCCAGCCTGAAAGCTTAGGCTTTATTTACTCCATTCCCGTACAGTTCTTTATGGCAGCACAAATTTCTGGGACTGAGATGTGGAGGAAAGAAAGAGATAGAGAGAGAAAAGGTGGAGTGGGGGTGGAGGGCTGGGGGTTGCCTCTTCTCCCTCTTGGAAGCACAGCTTCTCCGACCAAAAGGGAAGATTCCACTTTCAGAATTTTAGTTGTCCACTGCAGTATTAGAGAACTGATATTTTTAACAGAGTGTTTATTCCATTCTTTCTGCTCATTAAGAAGTTAGTTTTCATATACCCATGGCTTATTCATGTTGCTACGTGGCAGAAACTAACACAATTTTGTTAAGTGATTATTCTCCAATTAAAAACAATTTAAATAAAAAAATATATATATTTTTAAAAAGCAGTTAGTTTTAACTACCTGAGCCAGAATTAGAGTGCTTCTTCTAGAGTTCTCTCTGTCCTCACCAGTCCAGTCCGTACTTCCAAGATCTGGGCTGTATTTCATCCAGACTAAGAGACACTAGAGTGAAAAGAAATGGAAAACTCACTGATAGTTTGGTGATACTTTGAATCTGGTCTTCTTCCTCAACCATTCTGCGACTATTTATTTTCTAGACTCTGCAAAATAAAGATTCTTCATGCAGTCTGTCAGGTTTTATAACTGCATTCCATGAGATAGCATGCTTATTCCATCTTACCCATATCTGAAACTCCCAAATAGTTTTTAATTTAAAAAATTTTTCCTTTAACATGTTTTAGAATGTCTTTCGATGTCTAGCCTTTGTTTATTTCCCCAGCCCTTATCTTTGCCAAACTTCAGTCAAATCAAACTGCTTGCTCTTTCCTACATTATTGCTACATTGCACAAACCCAGAAACACTTAGAATAAAATGTTAATGGAATTTCCTGAAATTGTGAAATATAGAAGCTATGCAATTCCATCAGGTTTTGATACACATCCTTGCTCATCCATGTTTGTCTGGTTAACTCCTGAGACAAAGTTTCAGGTCAAGTGTCAACTTGAGATGGACTTATGTGCTCATCTTCTGGGTACACTCTCAATATTCTGGAATGACAGCTTAAGAATGTTTATCTAACTAACTGTGACTTCTTTAAAGGACTGTGTCTTTTTTTTTTATTTGTGCATATCCAATATCTAGAAGAAGTGGATGTTTCATAAATGTTCACTGAATAAACGAAGAAGAAAGGGATGTAAATTTATTGAGTGCTATAAATATTTTTCTTATGTAATCTGCACAATCTTAAAAGAACATAATTGTATTAGACATGTTTTGCAAATGACTGTCCTTCACATTTCCTGCCTATAAACCTTGTTAAAGGTGAATTGCCCTAACCCACAGCCTCTGCTGTCACTGACAATTGGATCTGTGTGGGCATTTGTTCAAGTTCTGCTTAATCAAAGGCGGACTAACATCCTATGGCAGGAAAGAAAAATATGAGCTAAGCCAATCATCCTAAGCTTTCAGGAATTTTGGAATTAGAAAATTGAGAAAATGTAGCCAGCTGGAGCCAAAGGGGCCCAGACATTAGGACCAGGGTGACAGGAAGGGTTTTGTCCAACCTGATACAAATAAATTTGGTTATAAGGAAGAGATAGTATATAGAATACACATACACATTCATATAGGGGTTTCCCTGGTGGATCAGATGGTAAAGAATCTGCCTATAATAAGGAGACCTGGGTTTGATCCCTGGGTTAGGAAGATCCCCTGGAGAAGGAAATGGCAACCCACTTCAATATTCTTGCCTGGACAATTTCCTGGACAGAGGAGCCTGGCAGGCTACAGTTCACGGAGTTGCAAAGGGTCAAACATGACTGAGTGACTAACAAATACATACACACACCTTTTTCAGATTATTTTCCAGTATAGGTTATCACAATATACTGAATATACTGCAGTTTCCTGTGCTATGCAGTAACTCCTTACTGGTTATCTGTCTTATATATGTGCATGAGTGCATGCTAGGTAGCTTCAGTTGTGTCCGTTTAGTTCATAAACCTAGTAAACACTGCATACGTATTCTGATTAATTTACTCAACAAAATTCACCATTAAAAGACTATAACCCCACCTCACCTTTATTGATATATCCTGTCTTTCCTCCTGTTACTACAGATCAACTGCTCCTCTTCACATACTCCATCCTATAGCCCATATGAAGACCTTCCACTAAGGAAATTTTTAAATATTTGTCTGAGTATACATATATGTCTGTTACCCAGAATTCTCCCTGCACCTCTGACAGCTTTGTATATTTTTAAGTATCTTATGCTTTTGTTCTCACCCTCTTTCTCTGCTACACACACACACACACACACACACATACACACACACACACACACACACACACACACACACACCCCCCTATTTCTCTCCTAATCTCCTAACTAGCTAAAGTCACCTGTCTCCACCAAGATGTTTAAAGCAAAAACCTAGGCAGCATCTCTGATCCCTCTTTTCCACTCCCATCCGATACTTAATCTATCAGACTGTGCATGCTAAGTCACTTCAGCCATGTCCAGTTCTTTGCGACCCAGTGGGCTGTAGCCCTCCATCCAAGGCATTCTCCAGGCAAGAATACTGCAGTTGGTTGCCATTTCTTACTCCAAGGGATCTTCCCGACCCAGGGATCAAACTCATATTTCTTATGTCTCCTGTATTCGCAGGCGGGTTCTTTACTACTAGAGCCACCTGGGAAGTCCAGTCAGTAAGTCCTACCAACTGTATTTACAAAACATGTCCCATATTAATCCCATCTCCCACAGCCACTAGCACCTCATAAAATCATGAGGTTCCAACAATAATTTTCCCTTAGAATTACTGAAAAGGACTCCAAAGTGGTCTCTCTGTGTCAATCCTTACTTTTCTGCCACTGTGTTTTCCATTGAGCAGCTGGACAATGCAATCTACTTAAAACATTTCAAAGGTGTCCTAATTTTCATAGGATAAAACACAAAATCCAAAGTTCAAGTGGTGTAGGGGAGCAGTGTCAGGGAAAGAGGTCCAGAGGCCTGTTCCTCCAGCATCCGTATCCACCCCACCTCAAGGACCACAGCCTTGTCACAGCTTCTCAGATTCCCAAGACTACAGAGAACATACTGTGAAAATCCTGCTTTTCAAAGTGCAATTAAAATGTAGAAATTGCTAAAATTAAGAAATATGGTAAAGAACGATATTACAATATTCACAACATCAAGATGTAAAAGTGTATTGGAATAAATCTAACAAAATGCACCTGAGATCTTTATAGAGAATGTTGGTTAAATTTATGCAAATAAAAAACAAAAGAACTTAAATGGAGAAAGAAAACATGATTACAGGTTAAAAGATTAGATATAATGGAGGTGTCAGTTCCCCTTTTAAATGAAGCTATTATAAATGTAGTCGCATGAAAATATCAACAGAAATTTCAACAAAACTTAAAAATCAATCTGAAAATTAATAAGGAAACATATAGTCAAGATAACCAAGATGATTTTTTAAAAGAAGGAAGGGGACTTAGCAACTAGATATAAAGAGGTAGCTATCAAAATACAAGTGAAAGTGAAAGGTAGCTATCAAAATACAAGTGAAGGTCACTCAATCATGTCTAACTCTGCGACCCCATGGAATTCTCCAGGCCAGAATATTGGAGTGGGTAGCCGTTCCCTTCTCCAGGGGATCTTCCCAACCCAGGAATCGAACCCAGGTCTCCTACACTGCAGGCAATTCTTTACGAGCTGTCACCAGGAAAGCCCAAGAATACTGGAGTCAGTAGCCTATCCCTTCCCCAGTGAATCTTCCCGACCCAGGAATCAAACTGGTGTCGCCTGCATTGCAGATGGATTCTTTACCAGTTGAGTTACCTGGGAAGATCAACAAAATATAGAGTGAATGGCTTAAAAGAGCAATATTTCAGAGTCCAATAATAGACATGTACCTATGTTATATATGTACACGTGAGTAATTGGATATATAACAGGCAACCAATCACTGGTATTTAACAGAGCATTGAACACCGTTTGTTCACTTATCAACTGCTTGACTTATTGAATAAATGAACAGGGGTGATCACAGTTCTGTTGACTGTGGCTCTCCTGGACTGTTCTTCATAGCTAGAGCTCAGGATTAGCTGTGTCACTTTAGCATTCCTTTCTTAGAAGGAAGGCAACAAAATATCTAAATGAGAGTAGAGCAGTTGGAAATCACAGAGGGCAAAGTCTATCTAAAGAAACTGCATCTATTTAAACATGAGGGAGAGATGCTTCCAAACCCCCAAGGTACTTATTGAGTAGTTCCATGGAGAAAATTGCATGGAGGTTGATTTTGTCTCAGGGGGTAATGATAGCACTTTGTCACAACTGGAGGACATGTGGAGTTATGGAAATAGCAGACAGGGTTTAGAGTTAATCAGGTTCAACTTACCATGGTGTGACCTGTGACCAGTCACTAAAGCTCCCCGGGACTTGATTCTCTTGTTATTAAATTCAGGATAGTCAGAGGCAGCAAAACATACCAGTAAGAAGTGTGGGTTCTTAATCCCACTGCCTGTTTACAAATGCACTTTGCAGCTGTATGAACTTAAAAATGGAAAGTGTTAGTAGCTCAGTCGTGTCCAACACTTTGCGACCCCATGGACTGTAGCCCACCAGGCTCCTCTGCCCATGGAATTTTCCAGGCAAGAATACTGGAGAGGGTTGCCAGTCCTTTCTCCAAGGGATCTTCCCACCCAAGGATTGAACCCAGTTCTCCTGCCCTGGCAGGTGGATTTTTACCATCTGAGCCACCAGGGAATCACCTATAAACTTCTGTTTAACCTCCTGAGTTTCAGTTTCACTATCTACAAAATGGAGAAATAAAAGTACCTACCTCATAGAGTGTCTGAAAAAATCAAATGACAATATATTTAAAGCACTTGAAAGCATCTGGTCTGCGGTAAGCCTTGAGCATGATGCCAATAGCAGCAGTAGAACCTACCTCTAAGTGTCACAATGAGGGATCCATAAAATGACACATATAAAGTTTGGGCACAGTGCCTAAAACATCTCAAGTGTCCTGTAAAGATCATTCCCCCTCTTTTCCTTAAGCTGTCTACAGAAGGAACAAATGCCGCTCCAGGGGTGGTGAGTTTCCCATCAGCAGAAGTGTTCAAGCAGAAGCTGGTTAACCACATCTCCAGAATGTTACAGCGAAGCATTTGAAACTAGGTAGAGACTAGAACTGGGCCGTCCCCGAGGTCCCCTTCGAATTAAAGATTCCATGATTAAATTGGAACCTTTAGGAAAGTCTGTCAAAGGGGAATTGTGGGTAACCAAAACTTTCCCGAAATTTCCAGCTCATTTTCCAGGATAAATGCGGCCCCCCATCTCCCTACACAGCACATCAAATATTAACACACATACGCACACGCACACAGATAAACACACGCATGTACACAGAGGCATCATTCAGATGTCGTAACATAAATCTTTTCACCACAATGACCGCGGTTGTCAGTGAAAGAAATACTCTTGTTCAGTCCAATGCACTTGGGTAGCCCAAATAAACAATAGTATAATACCCGGCATTTATGCAGCACCCTTTGGGGGCAAGGGCTCACACTTTATACATATTTCTCGTTTATCATGGCCACATTCCTGGGAGACAGGCTGCCCCTTCGAGAGGCAAGGCGGCTGTGCTTTTGATTTCCAGCCCGGTCTGATGTAGACCCGTTGCTTTCTGCGTGTAAGAACACGCTTAAACGTCCTTCAGCCTTCTTGGGCCTGGCTAAGTGGCCCCTCATGACAGACTTCTGACGCCCCTCTGGGAGTTCACGGTCTCAGCTGTTTCTCGTCACCACTGGGGCTTCAACCCTTGAGGGCGCAGAACAGCCAAGACTCAGAGAGGCAGCTTGGTGATGCCTCCCAGCTAGAGCGCCTCCTCGAGTGGGCCGCGGTATACGCATCCAGCGTGGAGCAGCCTGCAGCAGCTTTAGAAGGTCAACAGGACCCTAGCCTGTGCCGCTTATTAACTAGGTGAACTCAGGGAAATTACTTAACCTCTCTTAGCTACTTGACCTAGAAAACAAGCCCCTTAAAGACATAATTTGCTAGGCTACTATGATACTAACACAGCATACGGCATGTAAACTCCCTGGCATGTGGTGAGAACTAAATTAAAAGTATTTATTAACATTTTATAGGCATCATTTTGCTTACTTGGGTTACTTACTGCCTTCTGCACATCAAGTGTTAAGAGTCCCCACTCCTGTTAAATCCATGAAGTCCTCATCCCCAGCACCTCAAAATGTGACTATATTTGGAGCTGGGGATCTTTAAAGAAGTGATGCAGTTAAAATGAGGTTATTGACGGAGGCTGTAATACAGTGTTGCTGGTGTCCTTACAAGAAGAGATTAGGACGGATACACACAGAGGAAAGACCATGTGAAGACAAGGAGAAAATGGCCGTCCACACGCCAAGGAGAGAGCCCCTAGGAGAAGCCAGGCCTGTCAGTACCTTCTCAGCCTTGTAGCCTTCAGAATTGTGAGACAGTAAATTTATGTTGTTTACACCACCCAGTCCGTGGCAGCCCTAGCAGATTAATACTTCCAAGTTTGGGTTGACAGCCATACATAAGCCTCAAAGCTCAGGTCATGAGATCCATCCTTTGAAAGATGGGGTCAATAATGTCCCGAGCTTCAGGAGAACACTTAAACAAACAGAAGCTATGATCGCTCCCCAGAAGTTAGTTGGATAAGCCCCTTGGGAGAAAGCAAAATCAAACCATTTCCTCTATCAGTGGGATGGATCAGAAAGATCACCAAATTTAAATCAGAGGTCAGAGTATGAAATCCCATTTTTACCAGGGCTTAGCTCTGGAAACTTTGATAGTCATTTATTTCTATGTGCTTCTCTATAACTTGGTGAATTCAGCTGTCTACCACAGCAGACCATCCTTAACAACCTGAACCAAAGTAATAAACCTTGAACCTTCAGTTCAAGGGACTGGTTTCATTCAGTCAGTTTCATTCAGACTGGTAAATTCATTACTGATTTATACAAATTGTAAATGGTCGTCAGATGTGTAGAACTCTGAGATTTTATTTATTCTCAAGACTTCAATTCAGAGGTAGGTGAAAAGACAAATTTGTCTTTTAATGAATTTCACTACTTCATTACAGAAAAAATGTCAGGAAATATAGTGAAGGGGCCGTTTGTCTTGGTACTTTCTATGCAGATCTCTTATTTGGGAATAGACAATAAATAATGTTTTAATGAATAGCCAAATTGCATCCTACGTGTTTGCATAGTTGGTGTAAAATAAATATTGGATTGAATGATGTACATAATTCTTTTTTTTATGTACATAATTCTTGAGCTATATTTTTAGAAAAAAAAAATTGGAGACAGGACAACGTGTTTGTTGAGAATGAATAGTCAACCTCAATAATCAGCCCCAAAATTATTGCAACCCTAAAGTCATCCAGCTACGGCAAGTGATCCTAAAACTTCCCAAATTTTGTTCCTGCTCCACTTTGCTTGAATAAGTATCCTTTCAGGACTTTCCTGGAAGTTCATCTTCAAGTGCAAGAGGTGCCGATTCGGTCCCTGGTCCAGGAACTAAGATCCCACATGCCTCATGTCCAAAAAACCAGAACGTAAAGCAGAAGCGATAACGTAACAAATTCTAACTTAAGGAATATATGAAAGTCCTCACCCTTTTTTTTAAGACAAATCTCTAACATTTTATGTGTTGCTATTTTCTCATTACAGTTAATTTCCTATCAAATTAATTTGCAACCTACCTTGTGAGTTTTGAGGGTTAATTAATGTGTTTTAAGTGCTATGGGTTTCTGAGGTGAAAGTTCCATAAAAATTTCATGCTGTTATCAATATTATGTCCTGATTCAATTAAAAGAGTACCTTTAAAGGACATTTTTGTGCCTTTGAGATTTGATCACAAATGCAAAACAAGTCCTATCCCACATTTTTCCCAGTATGTTTAAGAATCCTACAGACCAGCATCGAGCTCTGGGTCTATATCCCAGCTCAGTTACTTGCCAATTTTGGCAACTGAAGTGACTCCGAGGTGTTACTTTAAATTTCTCAGGCTCAGTTTCCATTTTCTTAATTAGTAAGATGTAAACATTAATAAAATTCACCCCAAGGACTACCGTGAAAATAAAACAATAGCTGGCAAGTACTCAGTGTGGGGTTTACATGACAGATTGAAATGTGTTACCCTCCTCTTCATTTAAAGCAGATCTTTTAAGCAAAATCCTAAGGATATTACTTATTAATCATTCGCTCTTCTAGATTCAAAAGTAACGACTAAGTGTGTGTATGTGTGTGTGCTCAGCCAAGTCGGACTCTTTGCAACTCTATAGGCTGCACCTCCAGGCTCTCCTGTCTATGGGATTTCCGAGGCAAAAATACTTGAACAGGTTGCCATTTCCTTCTCCAGGGGATCTTCCCCACCCAGGATTCAAATCCTCATCTTGCATTTTCTGCATTGGCAGGAGGATTCTTTACCACTGTGTCACCTGGGAAGCCCTTAATGACTATGTGAAGTGAAAGTGAATGTCGCTCACTCGTGTCTGACTCTTTGTGACCCCATGGACTATACAGTCCATGGAATTCTCCAGGCCAGAATACTGGAGTGGGTAGCCTTTCCCTTCTCCAGGGGATCTTCCCAACCCAGGGATTGAACCCAGGTCTCCCACTTTGCAGGCGGGTTCTTTACCAGCTGAGCCACAGGGGAAACCCAATGACTCTGTGATTAATCCTCAAATATATGTTAAGTACTCACTACCTACTGTAGGTAGTGGCTGCCCTCAGAAGCTCCTAAATTAGCCAAGAAGGAAGCTTAACTACAGGGCAGTGTCTTCAAAGGTGTGTCCACTGTTTTAGGCAATGGGGTCCAAGCAGCAAATACAAATAGGAACACGCACACAGAACCTAACCTTGCAAAACTTATAGTTCAGTGGGGAAAAGAGACATACACAGAATAGATACGTGAATATGCTATCCGGGAAACCCAAAGTGAATATACTGCATATTAATAGCGATCAGTGCCAAGGTGGTAAAGAAATAGAAAATAAACAGAGAGTGCCAGGTGCGGGTTACGGATCGCAATTTTAGCTGAAGCAGCCAGAGGTGCCTGACCAGCGAGATGGCATTTATGAAATATGTTTGAAGGAAGTGAGATCTTTCGTCCTGTGTCACCTCCGCAGTGACAGGTTATGACAAGTGGCAAGTGCCATAAGTCACTGCCCAGAGCATGGAGCCTGACGTAGGGAGGGATCGGGGTGTTCCCTTCAGTGTCCAGGTTACACCTACTCGTTTGCAGTCAGAAAGCATCGCGGTCCTTTCTGAACATGTCCTTTGTGCTCATTCAGTGACCAGTGTCATTGAGAGCTACTAGTGATAAAGACCTCTGAAGTCTGTGCCCACTTCGTGGCTGCAGGATCTGTACCTGGAATATTTGAAAGCACATGATAGATGGCTCAGACAGTAAAGAATCCTCCTGCAATGAGGGAGACGTGGGTTTCAGTCCCTGGGTCGGGAAGATCCCTTGGAGGAGGGCATGTCAACCCACTCCAGTATTCTTGCCTGGAGAATCTCCATGGACAGAGGAACCTGGCAAGCTACAGTCCATGGGGTTGCAAAGAGACAGACCCGACTGAGTGACTAAGCCCAGCACAGAGTGATCATGTTGGAAACATCAGGTTAATCCTTTACACCATCGTAATCTTAATGTTTTCAAACCCATCTGCATAAAACTTGCTGAGGTTGGGAGCCTAGAGGGTTTCTGACGACCTTTCTAACATAGTCAATCTGTTCTGTTCTGATGAAATGAACCGAGTGCACTGCCAAAGAACCTCAGAAAATAAGCACTAGTTCTCTCCAGTTTTTCTCTGGAAAAATGTGTGTGGCTCAGACATCCCATCCCATGTTAGACTCAACCCCGAAGGATAAAACACAAGATGCGATACATCTCACTGTCCTCATTCCTTTGGGAAAACCCAGCTCTGCAGTCTGGTCCTCTGTCTCACCTGGGCTTGGATGAGCTGGGAGAAAAAAACCAGTTATAAGAAATTTCCCCTTAGGGTTGGGTGGCCTGTGCAAGCTGGGGTTTCTGTACAGCACGACTGTGGTTTCTGCTAGCTCTGAAGATTGCCAGAATGCTTGCAGGGATTAAAAACAGGAAATCCAATGATCCACATAAATGATATTTTCCTAATGGTAATATTCCGCACATTTCAAGGACACAAGCCCTGGAATTGTGCAGGGAAATGGACCCCTCCTGGTCTTCCTTTCATGTCAATAACTCCACTATGTGAGTCCTATGTCATTTTTTACACCCACTCAACTTGGGACATGTCAACTTATGCAATCTGGGTGCTGAGAGTGTTGCCTTTACTGCTTGTCCTAAACTTGTGGGGTCATACCGTGTGTGTGTGTCTGTTGTGCGTATTCAGCCACTCAGTCATGTCCGAATCGTTGCGACGATATGGACTGTAGACTACCGGGCTCCTCCATCTATGGGTTTTTCTCAGAGAGTATACTGGAGTGGATTGCCATTTTGTGTTCAAGGAGACCTTCCAGACCAGGGATCGAACCCTCATCTCCTGCATCTCCTGCATTGCAGGTGGACTCTGTACCACTAAGCTACTGGGGAAGCCCCATTCCATATATGAGTATGCTAAGTTATTTCAATCGTGTCCAGCTTTATGCTACTCCATGGACTGCAGCCCATCAGGCTCCTCTGTCCATGGGATTCTCCAGGCAAGAATACTGGAGTGGGCTGCCATGCCTTCCTTTAGGGGATCTTTTAAGTCTCCTGCATTGCTGGGTGGGTTCTTTACCACTAGCACCACCTGGGAAGCCCAGTCTATGTATGACTGCACACCAAAGATGTTTCAGAGATTTGGAGATAAATTTCAAATGTTAAGATATCATGTGTCTCAGTCTCGGAATTTTGTGTTCAACGTTATTTACCGACAGTTAACTGAGAGTCTACCTATCAGACACTTTGCAGGGTACTCTGAGGATTGAATGAAGTGGAGAATCTGTGCATGCCTGCCTGCTGACAGATTATTTTCTAGTATGCCGTTCAATTAAAAATACCAAGTTCTCACAGAGGAATAAAGGCCAGCAGAAAAATTTTAATGCCAATTTGTACATATAATCAAAAGCCTTGAAAAATATCCTTATTCTTTAAAGTAGCAAATCTGTTAGAAATCTGTCTTAGAAATTATATATATATACACACACACATATATATATACATCCAATGCACAATTAATCTCATTATAGGAAAATTGAAAATATTCAATTACAGGGAACAATGAATAAATGTTGATACATCAATAAAATGGATGATTACACAACCACTAATATAGCGTTTTTCATGAATATACAACATCCCCAAATTACTTATAAATAACATTATATGAAAAAATCAAGATACAAAGTTATAATAAAGAGTAAAATTTCAAATTTTCCTCCTTGACCAGTGGTGTGTATAGGCATCCCTGGTGGCTTAGTGGTAAAGAATCTGCCTGCAATGCAGAAGACATGGGTTCCATCCATACATCAGTGAGATCCCTTGGAAAAGGGAATGGCTACCCACTCCAGCATTCTCGCCCGGGAAATCCCATGGACAGAGGAGCCTGGTGGGCCACAGGCCATGGGGTCACAAACAGGCAGACATGACTGAGTGACTAACACTTTCACTTTCAATGTTTGTCTATTGCAGTGCCGAGAATATGACAGCAGATGTCTCTGGGTGGTGCTATTAATGATATTTCCAATATTCTTGAGTGAAAATGTTCTTTTTCACACAGTAATAGCATCTGATTGTATCATATGATGCTGTGTTATTTCACAGTGATATAAATCTGAGGTAGGTATACTACAGCCCATGGTCCAAAAACAGTCAGTGGTCTGTTTTGTAAATAAAGTGCACGACTGCACTCATTTCACATGAACCAAGAACTTCCAGATGTACAAGCTGGGTTTAGAAAAGGCAGAGGAACCAGAGATTAATTGCCAACATCTGCTGGATCATAGCAAAAGCAAGAGAATTCCAGAAAAGCATCTACTTCTGCTTCATTGACTACATAAAGCCTTTGACTATGTGGATAACAACAAACTGTGGAAAATTCTTGAAGAAAGGGGAATATTGATCATCTTACCTGTCTCCTGAGAAACCTGTATGCAGGTCAAGAAGCAACAGTTTGAACCGAACATGGAACAACACACTGGGTCAAATTTGGGAAAGGAGTACGTCAAAGCTGTATATTGTTACCTTGCTTATTTAACTTATATTCAGAGTGCATCGTGAGAAATCCTGGGCTGGATGAAGCTCAAGCTGGAATCAAGACTGCTGGGAGAAATATCAATAACCTCAGATATGCAGATGACACCACTCTAATGGTAAAAAGCAAAGAGGAACTAAAGAGCCTCTTGATGAAGGTGAAAAAGGAGAGTGAAAAAGTTGGCTTAAAACTCAGCATTCAAAAAGCGAAGATCATAGCATCTGGTCCCATCACTTCGTGGCAAATAGACAGGGAAACAATGGAAACAGTGACAGACTTTATTTTCTTGGGCTCCAAAATCACTGCATACAGTAACTGCAGCCATGAAATTAAAAGATGTTTGCTCCTTAGAAGGAAAGCTATGACAAAACTAGACAGAATATTAAAAAAAAAACTGGGAATGTTGGTGGTGCTACCATCTTCTAACAGATGGAGATCAACCATGCTGCTAAATATTCTACACTGTGCAGGATGATTCTCCACAACAAAGAATTGTCCAGCCAAGAATGTTAATAGTACTGAGTCTGAGCTCTGACATTGATAAATAGTAAAACCATTCTAATATTCCCATCAGATTTTGAGATTTTATCAATCCAATCCTTTGAGATCCCTTCATGAAATGAACTTTTCATCTTTGTTGATGATAACTGAACTTAGTCCTTTGCTCTCCTGTGCCTTTTAAAAGAATATTTTACTCATGCTTATTACCACTATTTGAACAGTGTTCTTCTTTTCGATGTTAGGAAATGAGATTATTTTAGGAATAGGAAATTTCTGGAAATAAAACATTGCTACAACATTATACGTATTGTGCTTTCCCATATAGTTTGAAAAGGTAGAGAAAAGAACTATTTAAAAATTTTAAGAACCCTTCAAATATGTCTTGAGCCCCCATCTTGTTCTGAGGAAGCTGAAATATATATTTTGAAAGAACAGACAGACTGAGTAACCACTGATGTATCATTTCAAATTACCTTTGAAAAGGCAATGTTTTGTTCAGTCTCTAAGTTGTGTCTGATTCTTTGCAACCCCATGGACACAGCAAGCTCTCCTGTCATTTACCGTCTCCCAGAGTTAGCTCAAACTCATGCCTATTGAGTCATTAATACTATCTAACCATCTCATCCTCTGCTGCCTCCTTCTCCTTTTGCCTTCAATCTTTCCCAGCATCAGGGTCTTTTCCAATGAGTCAGCTCTTCACATCAAGTGGCCAAAGTATTGGAGCTTTAGCATCAGTCCTTCCAATGAATATTCAGGGTTGATTTCCTTTAGGGTTTTGACTGGTTTTATCTCCTTGAGGTCCAAGGGACTCAAGAATCATCTTCAGAACCACAATTTGGAAGCACTATTCAGTCTGTAAAACTCGATGATCTTAATTTAAGGTGGAAAGAGGTGAATGTGATTCTAGGACTATGTGTGTTAAATCTGGAAGAAAATGATTGTCAGCTCTGTTGGAGTCCAGTTATTTCTATTTATGATTCTTAAGGACTCTTCCATATTTCATATAATATGTGTTTAACCATTTCAGTCTCAGTATCAATGAGTTGTCCAGTCTTCTAAGAGACTGAATGAATACATATTTCTGAAACAACTAAAACTTAAGTAAGCAACGCTTTATTCACCAACACCCACTACCCTGTGGTTTAATTAATCTTGAGACACAAAAATGTCTCAAGGGAAGACCTACCAAACTCTAAGCCTTCAAGCCCCACCAATCTCTGTGCCCAAGTTAAGCCAAAGTACAAAATGAACAATTTCTTCCTCTGTACAATGAAGGTTATAAAAACTATGCTCATAAATTTGTATGGGAGTAATGAGTTATACAGATATAGATTTGATATAGATATAGTTCAGTTCAGTATATAGAAACCTATAAGTGATATATTAGCATTAGCTATCTTTTATTACTTTTCAACTTAATGTTTGAAATGATTCTGTGAGGGTACCTATTATTAGGTCTATATTTAAAATATAAACATTGAAACACTAAGAGATTAAACAGATTTTTCAGAGTTTACACAACTGATAAGTGATGATGCCAACACAACACTATTTTACTTCAAAAGACTGTAAAAGCAGAGGTACTAATGGTGCCAGAATAGTTCCAGCGGATCAGTTAGATGACAGTCCTTGACAAACTGCCAAAAGAACCTTCAGGTACTTTCTTAACTCTCTCTTTGGTAGTTCAAGCCTGTCTAAACATACCTACCTCAGTGCCCCTGTCGAAGACAAAATGGCGGCCTGGGCCCACAGTGATCCCGATCTGGCATGGCAGTTCTTATGTTCTTAAAATGTGCTTTGAGTGGAAAATATTTCACTCTACGTGCCTTGCCCTCATTTCAAAGGCTTCTAAGGCCCTCATTTTCAGGTTAAAAAAACAGTCCTAAAAATCAACTTCTGCCAAATCACAAGTAATTGAGCAAATTATGCTTCCTAATCACCCATCTTTCTTTGCATCTCAGCCGTCAAACCCTTCTCCTGACATGTTCTTGGGGCCCCCAGCTTTCCAGCCTCTTCTCTGATGTCATTCTAATTGGCACTAATAACTTCACTAAAATTCAGGCATCAAAAAGGTCCCACCAATCAGTTTATCCTTTGACCCTGCGCACTGACTTCTCTGTCAGGTTCAGGCATTACTAATCCACCTACTGGTTAGTCTGGACAGCTTATTTTGTTTGCCCCTTTTCTTCTTCCACTAAGAACTAAAATGACGACCAGCTGCATTCATTAAAGTGTCCCTTCCCTTCGCTGACCCACAAACCTGGCATGTGGGGGAATGTCTGTGACTCCTCATGGACCTTTGTGGGTTGTCTTCCATAGAGTGACCTTCACAGTTTTGGGCATTCTCCTTAGTGCCCTTCCCCCACACCAGCCCTTTCTTCCTCACACCTGGAAGGTGAAAAGCCAGACTCCTTTGCTGAGCCCTCAATTTCATCACATTTGTTTCTGTCCCACGGTGAAAGATCAGACAGGGGACAAGAGCAAGGTCACAGTCGGTGCCGTCAAAAGTGGAAAATAAGAGCCTTCAGAGAAGATGAGGCTTAACAGGGTTTTCTGTACTCTGCTTGCTCAAAGCAATTCCCCTAAAGCCATACCATAAACAAAATATCCTCTTTCCTGGAAGAAGAGATGAATCAGATACTTGAAAGATGTTATGACTATCCCACCATCTCCCTTAGAGTAGTCAGCCCGCTCACATGTTGAGAAATGTCCTCATCTTATCCCTTCAAACTCAGAGCAGAGTCAGTTCCTTGCCAGAGGCACTGAAGTCTTCTCATTCATGTGTAGTATCACCATAAGCCCTAATATCCTCATAATGAAAAACATTATATGGCGTACAATATGCAGATTATTTTGTTCTAGGAATTCAGTCGTGTCCAACTCTTTGCAACCCCAGGGACGATACAGTCCATGGAATTCTCCAGGCCAGAATACTGGAGTGGGTAGGCTTTCACTTCTCCAGGGGATCTTCCCAACCCAGGGATCAAACCCAGGTCTCCCAAATCGCAAATGGATTCTTTACCAGCTAAGCCACAAGGGAAGCCCAAGAATACTGGAGTGGGTAGCTTATCCCTTCTCCAGTAGATCTTCCCGACCCAGGAATCAAACTAGGGTCTCCTGCATTACAGGTGAATTCTTTACCAACTGAGTTATCAGGAACCCCCTATCAACCCTTTAATAACCCTTTGGGATAAATGGTGTTGTGACTTCTGACATAATAAAAAGAGCCACTCTTGTAAAGACCATTGGAAACTCATGGACTAGAAAGACCATGAACTCCAGGTCTGAGCTAGAGCTCATATGGCAGCATTACTAATTTAACCAACATAATCATGGAAGCAATATTTCTACTGACCCTTCAAAAAGGAAAAGCATTTTGTCAGAAGGAATGGGAAAAGGTGTGGGAAAAGATATTCAGAGAAAAGGAAGTTCCCAGACAACAATAGGGCAATGCCTACAGACTCCCTACATAGCCTTCTCCATCCTTAGAAAGAAAGAATTTCAGGAGGGTAAACAGTACAGGATTTTAAACACAGAGGACTGGATTCTTAACCTAATTTCTCCACTATCTTGTACCAATCGCCAAACTGTCCTGGGTGGATTCTCTTCTCTGTCAAATGAGTATCGATATGGATGAAGTTTTATTTTATTTATTTCTCACAATAGCCCTAAAGGCAAATACAAAAATGATCCTTGTATTACCCACACTGTAATTTAATTATAAACATGCTGGGAAATGTAGCGAGTATGTGGTGGGATAGCCTGTGAACCTTTGCAGATAAACCCCAACACTACAATTCTTCCTGGCCCTTCTCCCTACCCAGCAATCTCTGAAGATGCATCAAATAGGGAGGATAAGATAAGTAAAGCTGCACCTGGAAATCAGCATTTGTTCTGCAACATTTGCTTCTCCTCCTTCTTCACCATAATTTCTTCAGTCCCTTTCAGCCGTGCTACTGCCTGCAAGAGTCTTCCCTACATAATCTTTTATAACAGGTTTTACTCTGGGGTTTTCCCTGGTGATCCAGTGGTTAAGACACTGTGCTTCCACTGTAAGGGGCCCAGGTTTGATCCTTGGTTAGGCTTCCCTGATAGCTCAGTTGGTAAAGAATCTGCCAGCAATGCAGGAGACCCCGGTTCGATTCCTGGGTGGGAAAGATCCCCTGGAGAAGGGAAAGGCTACCCACTCCAGTATTCTAGCCTGGAGAATTCGAACGACTGTATAGTCTATGGGGTCACAAAGAGTCGGACATGACTGAGCAAGTTTCACTTTCACTTTCAGGGAACTTTAGGATGATCTTATTAACCATGTGGTCAAAAAAAAAAAAAAAGAAAGAAAGAAAGAAAGAAAGAAAAAGGGGAAAAATAAAAAAGATCTATTCCAAACTGAGGTTCAGATAATTCCTGGTAGGATGATATTTTGTTGTGGGCTCATCTGTTGCCTTTCACTCTGAAATAGTTCTGTTCAATAGGTAGAAAAGAGATGTAGAGACATTTAGCTAGAGAGCTTGGTTAAAATTCAATCACACAGGAAGTAATGAATTAATCTGATTAGATCCCTCAAATTTCCAGGCATGACCCCTAAAGGCAAGGAACTTACAGGCCAGTAAGAGACATGAGGCATACACAGGAGATGTACAGATACACACACACACACAGATGAAAGAATTCACCTTAGAGAACAAAAATGATAGAGACAGGATTGAGGCAAGGAGACCTACAAAGAGATTTTTGCTATAAATTTGTAGAGAGATGAAGTAATAGGAGTGATGAGGGGGTCGGGGAGAGTGATTTGAGAAATAATGAAAACTTAGAAGTCTGGGGAAAAGGAGCAGTAAAAGGGAGAGTGAGGGAGGAATAATGGATGCCGCAAGTTCTGGTTTGGAAGATTGAGTGAAATCACAGAAATAAGGAGAGTCCCTTGGACTGCAAGGAGATCCAACCAGTCCATTCTAAAGGAAATCAGTCCTGAATGTTCATTGGAAGGACTGATGTTGAAGCTGAAATTCCAATACTTTGGCCACCTGATGCAAAACACTGACTCACAGGAAAAGCCCCTGATGCTGGGAAAGGTTGAACGCGGGAGGAGAAGGGGATGACAGAGGGTGAGATGGTTAGATGGAATCACCGACTCAGTGGACATGAGTTTGAGCAAGCTCCGGGAGTTGGTGTTGGACAGGGAGGCCTGGTGTGCTACAGTCCAAGGGGTCTCAAAGAGTCGGACACGACTGAGTGACTGAACTGACTGAACTGAAGGCATAGTTGGAACCACATATTTGGCAGAGGTGGGGGAAACAGTGGTGCAAACAAAGATGATGAGTTCTACTTTGACATCTTAAGTGTGACACAAGTCTGGGCCCTCATGATGGGGAAGTCAGACGCCTTAGCCTGGAGATCAAAAAAGGAGTTGGGCTGATGATGGGAATATGGAACACATCAACCAACACAGAGGAGTCTGTTGGCTTGAGCCCCACAAACCCAGTTAGTTGGCACTTTCTAGGAATTAGCTATCTGTTTTTGTGTACAGACTGGCTCCAAGGAATGGCTAACATGAGGGATTGTCAAACAAAGTGCTTTGCAAAATGAAAATGTTTTAGGAAAACCGGCAGATCATCCCACTGATGACAGGGACAGTTACATAAGCCTCCATGCTGGGGAGCCACTGTGCCAAGTCTGTTATTTTTTTCTACTTAAGTGTGAATCCTCTCAGACCTTCCCAGCCAAAGAACATCATCCTGCTTCACATTTACCAAAGGCTTTTAGCAAATTTGAAAGAAACTGCCAAATTGGGCTATGACAGCCCCAATGAATATGATAAATAGAGCCTTGCTTTCCCTTTCTCCCAACTGTTCTTCTCCACAAAAGGCTTAGTTTTATATAATAACAGAGATGGGACATTAAAAATTAGGGTGCTAATGTCTGTGCTTACCACGTTCTAGGGACTTAGCTAAGCACTTGACATGAATTACCTGATTTAATCCTCACAAAAACCAAATGAGGTTGACGTATCCATTAGCTATTGCCACCATAATGTGATGTAATTAGTCATCTCCAAACTCAGTGGCTTAAAACTGCAGTCATATATCATCCCAGATCAGTGGGTTGGCTGAGATGCCTCTGTTGTTCCAGCCTGAACTCCTCTGGGTATCTGCCCTTCTTACTGAGGATCTGGGGTCAGCTGGGTCATTTCTGCTTCATATGTTTTCACACTTCAGGACAACAGAAAGGGGTACCTAGGAGGAAGGCTATGCTTGAAACTGGCACCCCTCCCTTCTACCCACACGCTATTGGCCAAAGCAAGTAACATGCCCAAGATTCTGCCCACAGTGGCACAAAAGGGAAAGTGAAAGAATTGAGTCATGTTATTTAATCTACAACTGGCTACTCTTTATTATTTTCATTTTACAGAAATATACTTCTGTATAGAGAGATGTTAAGCTTAGTGCTTCATCCTTTCATATTTATTTATTTGCTTGTTTTTTCCTTTTATTTAAAACTATAGTATTCCAGGTAAAGGTTGCCAAACCTGCCAAACCAGAAATTCATGACATTGTTCCTGTCTTAAAGGGTCCCACGGTGTACACTGTCACAGAGACAAACTTGTAGATGCATCATCACAGCAAAGAACAATGACTTTTATAATAGAAAACATTGCAAGATGCTAGCAGAGGAGAACGACAGCTCATTCTGCTTAGAAGAGCTGGGAAGGCTCCTGAGTGTTCACCCAAGGAGATGATGGAAATGATATCAGAACAGGATCTTTGAGGAAGAAGAACAAGTATTTTTACAAAAGAAGGGGAAAAAAAAAAAGAAGGGAGATGAGTAAGTTGTAAACAGACTACATGTTCTGTAACAAGGTGCTTGAACAAATATAAGTCCATGAAAGTATTATAAGCAGAAGAATGATATGCTTGCTGGAATACAGAGTTTGAGTTTCAGGAAGAAAAGTGAAGGAAGGGAGACATCCAGAAAAATTATGATGAAGTGAGGTCAGAATGAGGACACCAATTGAGCACACGGGCATGCACAAGTGTGGGCATGCACACACACCTACACAGACCCGTGAATATATGCTAAGAGAGACACACATATGCACATATGGACACAGAGACATGCATATGTGCACATATACACATGCATACCCACAGACACATGTACATGGACACACAGACACACAGGCCCATACACTCAGCATAGATATATTTAGGAGGAAAAGAGGGGAAAAAACTACATGCAAGCAATTTCAGCCACTTTCTCTAATCGCTCACCTGATGGCCCTGCGTGATAAGATTTCAGCCAGGATGTCACACTCAGTGAAATCCATGCTGTAACTTTAGCCACTTCCCCCCTTTCTCAGGCATGTTTCTCCCTCTTTCAGAATCCTCCCTTACCCTCACCTCTGAATTCCCATTGGCACCTCAGTGGGTTATTGCCTCAAAGTAGCTGTGTCATAGGTCAGAAGACCTAGGATACTGTTAGGGAAATTAAAAAAAAAAAAAAAAGTCTTATTTAGGCTTCTGAGACAAAGCAGAGCAGAGCAAAGCCCCTAACCTTCAACTAGGTCAGACCCATTCCTCAGACACATTTATCGTGAGCCTGAGTGAGCTGATAAGCAGGCAGGCAAGTTTAATAGAAAGTAGAAGGTTGCAGAGAGCATGACTTCGAATTTCCACTCCATCATATCAATTCTGAGCAGCAATGGGCATATCCCATGGCTTTTCTGATCTTCAATTTTCTGATATCCAAAGTAGAGAAGATTAGAGCTATCCTTGAAGTTATTGCGATGACTAAATAAAGTGATATATGGATAATGTCATCTGATTTCAGCAAGCACAACTTGATTTGAGATTTGCCTATACTGTGATTTACTCATGGAGTTCTCTTTGAAAGAACTTGGATAGGAGCAGAACAGGGAAGATGGAACTACACAAAAATATGGGACATGTGATGTCTAGCTCCAGCCTGAGCCCCACGGGAACTTTGTCATATAAATTGCACCAGAGAGTTTGTCCTGCCTTAAGATGAGAGAGTGAGGCTTTTGAACTTCTGAACCCCAGGCAGTCAGAATCCCTTGGATGGTGAATAAGATGGCTTCAATCACTGAAAGGTGATCACCCAGAGAAGGTTACAAATATGAACCATTAGCTGGAGGACCTATAGCAATTGGAAGATAAGCATACTTACCAAACTGGCTAAAGGAACCCTGGGGTATCTGGCAGTTGCCCCTCACCCCTACCCCCGCCCACATGCTCCAAATTCATTTAAATCCCACTTATTTATATACAGCAGATACATCATGTTCTATGTATCTGCAGAATTTGGTTGGCCACAATATCTGGTGACCTGTTTCCTGTGGTGAAATGGAAAGAAAGACAGTATAATATCATGGACATGATACAGTGTCTCTAGTTTCTGAAACTTGAGCTCAAGGCTTGGTTTTTCTCTCTTACCTCGCCTGTAGCCTCTGTGATCTACTTCTTTTGTTGTTGTTCAGCTGCTAAGTAATGTCCAACTCTTTGCCACCCCATGAACTGCAACATGCCAGGCTTTCCTTTCCTTCACCATCTCCCAGAATTTGCTCAAATTCATGTCCATTGAGTCAGTGATGTCATCCAACCATCTCATCCTCTGTAGCTGCCTTCTCCTTTTGTCCTCAATCTTTCTCAGCATCAGGGTCTTTTCCAATGAGTCAGCAGTTCACATCAGGTGGCCAAAGTATTGGAACTTCAACTTTAGCACCAGCCTTTCCAATGAATATTTAGAATTGATTTCCTTTTGGATTGGCTGGTTTGATCTTCTTGGAGTCCAAGGGACTCTCAAGAGTTTTCTCCAGCACCACAATTAGAAAGTATCAGTTCTTCAGTGTTCAGCCTTCTTGATGGTCCAACTCTCACACCCATACGTGACTACTGGAAAAACCATAGCTTTGACTATATGGACCCTTGTCGTCAAAGTAATGTCTCTGGTTTTTAATACGCTGTCTAGGTCATTGAGTGCTGGCAATTTAATCTCTGGTTCCTCTGCCTTTTTAAATCCAGCTTGTTCATCTGGAAGTTCTCAGTTCAAATGCTGCTGAAGCCTAGTTTCAAGGATTTCGAGCACCACCTTGCTAGCATGTGAAATGAGCACAGCTGTACAGTAGTTTGGACATTCTTTGGCATTGCCCCTCTGTGGGATTGGAATGAAAACTGATCTTTTCCAGTCCTGTGACTATTGCTGAGTTTTCCAAATTTGCTGGCATATTGAGTGCAGCACATTAACAGAATCATATTTTAGGATTTTAAATAGCTCAGCTGGAATTCAATCATCTCCACTAGTTTTGTTCATAGTAACGCTTCCTAAGACCCATTTGACTTTGCACTTAATGATTGTTTGGCTCTAGGCGGGTGACCATCTAGGTGAGTCAAACCATCACGGTTATTCCTCCTTCAGTGGACCATGTTTTGTCAGAACTCTCCTCCATGAGCCCTCCATCTTGAGTGGCCGTGCATGACATGGCTTATAGCTTCATTGAGTTACATAAGCCCCTTCACTATTTCAAGGTTGTGATCCGTGAAGGGGTGATCTACTTAAACAGATTTTTATTTTCTCATCTAAAGAATGAGGGCATTAACTGTAGTGAATTGGATAATGGGCCCCAGAAATAAATATCCATCTGGAATTTGAAAATGTAACCTTATTTAGAATTAACACCCTTCAGACGTAATTAAGAATCTCTGGACGAGATCATTCTGGATTATTGTGGCCCTAAATTCAGTGTGGACTATCCTTTAAGAGCTGGAAAAAAGAGAAGAGACAGAGACACAGAGGCTGTGTGAAGGCAGAGACAGGAATTGGAGTGCAAACACAAGCAAGAATGCCAAGGATTGCTGACCACAGTCCAAGCCAGGAGAGAGGTGTGGGCTGGATTCTCACTTTGAGATTGCAGCAGGAACCAGCACTGATGACACCTTGATTTTGGACTTCTAGCCTCCACAACGGTGAAAGAACACATTTTTGCTGTTTTAAACCACCAAGTTTGTGGTAATTGCGTTACAAAACTGAACAATAACCATGTTAGAGGGTTGTGAGGATTAAGTGAGTTAACGCAAGTAAATTATATGAGGCAGAGGCTGGAACAGAGTGCAAACTTTTAAGGTGTTTGCTTTCACTGTAACCATTAGATTGTATAAATACAAATGCACCCAGAGGTGGTATTGCTGACCATGTAAATCTACTGTACAACCAGAATAAAAGAATCACTTTGGGAGTCCACACATCATCCCAGTAAGAAAAATGACACATGCAGACTAGAATTTTTGCAGGAATACTTTCAGTTTTATCATCTCACAGTAGAACAAATGCTTTGTTCTTAGCAGCTGCTCGGTACGTTTAGAGTCATTCAAATGGAATTCTAAGAAGTGTCCTCTGCTTAAATTTGACTCTCTGAATATAGACGCAAGGTTCTTGAAAGTCTGGAATGTCTCAATGAATTTTACTTGAAATAGAGTAGGTTTAAGTACTGCGCCTTATCCTTTCCAAGAATGAAAGTCTGCATTTAAAATGCATAGGCAATGAAAGCAAAAATACATGTTAATAAGCCAGCACTTCCCTGATTCCATATTTTATACTTTCCATGATGGATTCTTCTAGATAAGAAGACACAGAAAAAGTAGGTTTTTTTTTTTAAGTTCAAGGGAAGAAAAGGTTTCTCTAGGACACCATTCCTGCTTTTTTTCTTTTTTTTTTTTTATGGACTAAACAGTGGTGGCCTTACCCAATTTCCAAAGTGCTGGAGATTATTTAGGTAAACTCAGTTATTGGCAGTAATGAAGGTCTCAATTCAAAACCCTCTTTTGGGTAAAGTGATTCAGAGTGAGAAGTGTTATGTTTGATTTCTTCTCACTGTGAAATCCAGATTTTGCACAGCTATAATATTCCCTTTTCAGGAAGGCTGGCAGGGCCAACATTTAAGTTCAGTTCAGCCATGTCTAATGCTATATCCTGTCATTTTAATGACCTCTAACATTTCTTCCTTTACCCACCTTTCTTCCCTTACACTTTGCCTTTTAAGATGCATTGAGGATCATTCTTACCCTATGATTTAGAGTCTCTTAATTCTGTTTTTAGATGCGTTCAGAGGCAGTAGGGCATTTTTACTTTATTTTAATTTGTGTTTACCAAACCTGTATCATGCACTCCATCAGGCAGTGGGCTCCTCTGGGCTCTTTCCAGAAAATTAAAAACATAAATTAAGTATAAATGGCCAAAGCCGCAGAACAAGCAAGCCTTCTTAGTGTCCACAGAGAGGGGTTCTATTACCACTACTCGTTTTAGAGAAGAGGGAAGTTACCTGTAATTCTTGTTCTCTTGAAGGTGTGCATTTTATAATAGGTCCCCATTCACCATCCTGCCCTCCCGAAGGAGTTCTTAGCTGCTTGATTTTTTTTGGCTGCAAAGAACTGGCAGTGAGGGGTTAGTACATTCTTACAACCCCTGGGGTAGATACATTGCAGTTCTAGTGAGAGCTTATACTCTTTTTAACTGTTTTTAGATTTGGATTTTGCCTTGAGCTGTATGTTAAAAGAAGTCTTTTCTAATAAGAATAATTTTGCACTTAGGGAAAAAATGCTTCCCGAAAGATGTCAGGCCTTTATTAACAGAAATCCTTCCTTTTAATTTTTTTTAAAAAAATAATTACAATAAGACATGTAGAGGAACTGTGAACATTTTTTTAAGACCCCAGGCTTCCTCAAGTTTCTTCTCTATTACCTTGAACTTGAACCATACAGTCTAATATACATAGGGAAATGTCTCAGCTTTTCTCCCTTCCCAAGACTAAATACTTACTGAAGCAAGAGTGCTAATTCATCTCAACCCACATGGCATCTCCTGTTGATGGATAGCGGCTGATGGTTGAGGAGGAGTCGACTCCAGGTGCAGACTCAGCAGGAAGGAGTGCGGTGATTGATTAATGATGTCTGCCTGGGTGGTGGAGGAGGAATGGCAGTACATGTGCCATGTGCTTGCCTTTTCTGGTAGGGACTGTGTCTTATTCATCTTTGTACCCCTGTGCCTAGCATGGTGCCTGGCACAGAGGAGTGCTCCGTAAATATGTGGTGTACTGAACTGAGCTAAACTTTCCACCCAACTCCCTCTTTCTCTGAGTCAGAAGGAATGGTGATGGTAAGGACATTATCTGTTGCTGAAAAGCAGTGATGGTGAGACATACCTCTAAGGGTAGAGTTCTTCTGGAACCAATGGGTCCAGCTACCTTAGAATCTGTTCAAGTACTCTGCCATGGACCCAATGTCCATCTGCGATATGAGACTTCCATGATCATCAGATCTTTATGGTTGCCTTATTGCCTCCCCAAGGAATTAAATTATGGTCTCCCTGTGCCTAGCTGCCAGGCGCTGTCCTGCTGGGACACATCTCTCAGGATCCCAAGATGGCTCGGCCATGTGACATTAACCATTGCCAACCAGGACTCTTTCGCGTTTATGGTTCTGTCCGTTAGATTAGACCTTTGCACTCACTATCCCACATCAGAACTTGGAACAGCCTTTGGACCCTGTGCTTAAAACTACCTGCATGGTTGCACCGCAGAAGCACCCAATTTTTGAGCCCAGTCAATGGCACTCTGTTCCCCCTTTGAATCCATACCCCATCACCCTCAAGCTTCCTTGACTTATTATTTCTTGGACCTGATGGTGACACATGCTCCATCGTATTTGGCATAGCAATGAAGTGAATTGTGTACTTGAAGTTGAGAAATCCTGACTTAAGTTTATTTTTACCATTTTATTGAAAAAATAATTGATATACATCATTGTATATGTCTAAGGTGTGCACCATGATGTTTGATTATATATGTATATATATATAGTGAAAAGAATACCATAATAATTTGTTAACATTGATGAGGTCATATAGATACAATGAAAAGAAAACAAAACAAAATTATCCCTGTGATGAGAAATGTGAAGATCTATTCTCACAACTTGTGTATCATAAAACAGTATTAACTATAGTCATCATGTTGTACATTCCATCCCTAATGCTGATGTTGTTCAGTCACCCAGCACTGTCTGACTCTGCAACCCCATGGACAGTGGCATGCCAGGCTTTCCTGTCCCTCATCATCTCCTGGAGTTTGTTCAAGTTCAGGTCCATTGCATCGGTGATGCCATCCAGCCATCTCATCCTCTGATGCCCTCTTCTGTCCTAGATATTTCCCAGCATCAGTGACTTTTTCAGTGAGTCATCTGTTCGCATCAGATGACCAAAATACTAGAGCTTCAGCTTTAGCATCAGTGCTTGAAGTGAATATTCAGGGTTGATCCATTCCTAATACCTTATCTTATAACTAGAAGTTTGTACATTACCACCTTCTTCCAAATCCCCCTTCCCCTACTTCCCACTGACTTAAGTCTTATCTCTGTTATTTGGTATCTGTGACCTCAAAACCAGTTACTCACCTGCTCTGTGACTTGATTTTCTTTTCTAATGAAAAATAAATATGGATAACAAAAACACTTACTTCAAAGGGCTGCTGGGAGGATTAGTAATAATGTATGCATTTTATCTAAGAGCTAATAAAAATCCAACACATAATAGCATTTATTATTACCTCATCCTAGCATCTACACTGCATTAGAATTAAGGGAGAAGATGTTTCCTCAAAAGGTATATAATAAGATCAGATCCATAAGTTATCACAACAAAAAAGACAGAAACCTTATGAAACAGGTTTTTTACTCCCCTTTGGCTCCAAAATCACTGCAGATGGTGACTGAGCCATGAAATTAAAAGATGCTTGCTCCTAGGAAGAACTATGACCAACCTAGATAGTATAATAAGAAGCAGACACATTACTTTGCTGACAAATGTTCATCTAGTCAAAGCTATGGTTTTTCCAGTAGCCATGCATGGATGTGAGAGTTGGACTATAAAGAAAGGCGAGAGCCGAAGAGTTGATGCTTTTGAACTGTGGTGTTGGAGAAGACTCTTGAGAGTCCCTTGGACTGCAAGGAGATCCAACCAGTCCATCCTAAAGGAAATCAGTCCTGGGTGTTCATTGGAAGCACTGATGCTGAAGCTGAAACTCCAATGCTTTGGCCACTTGATGCGAAGAACTGACTCATTGGAAAAGACCCTGATGCTGGGAAAGATTGAAGGAGGGAGAAGGGGACGACAGAGGATGAGATGGTTGGATGGCATCACCGACTCAATGGACATGAGTTTGAGCAAGCTCCAGGAGCTGGTGATGGACAGGGAAGCCTGGCCTCCTGCAGTCCATGGGGTCCAAAGAGTGGGACACAACTGAGCGACTGAGCCAAACTGAACTTATGAAGCAACAGTGATTCAGCAAAGCATCTTCTTATTCTCCAGCAGAAAATCAGTTCTGGATAATTTACTAATAGAGGAAATTAAAGTAATTAAAAGAATATCTGAAGAATATTACACAGTCTTAATTTATAGCACTTTTTCTTCTTCCCATTATCTTACTTGATCCTCTCCAAAACACTGGTATTTTACAGATGAGGCTTTTGAAACTGACAGGTACTAATTAGCTTGCTCATGGTCAGATTCCCCTTAAAATTATGGTCCTCAATCTTGTTCCCAGGTCTTCTCTCCAGTCCTTGCTCCATCTCATCAGGTTTTTCCCTTACAGATATGTCTGAAGGGAAGATCTGAAACAAGGTCCCCACCAGGTTGGTCGGGGAAAGCTTGGAAAGACAGAGTTTGCTACTCTCACAAAGGACTTTCTCTCCTGCAGCCCAAGATAGGAGAATGCTGGGAATGGGGCTCCACAGAACTTCCTGCCACCAGTTCATCCCTTTCCACACAAAGCCCCGGGCCTCAGGCTGTCCTGAGATGGCCCTGACAATTGAGGGAGCGTGGTGTCATCACTTCATCAAGCCACAGCCAGGCCCAGAGTGTCTGCCTCTGCAAAACACACCTGAACAAGCGTCGGGAGAAGGAGAGCCCATCTCCCCACCCTGGTGTGAAGTGTTTGCTGGAAGAAAAACAATAATTGTCTGCCATGAGGAGGAAACTTCAGCTGTACCTATTAGAGCAACACTGCCTTTTTCAAAGGCATCAAGAGCCCAACACTTGGGTTTTTCAGCACCTCCTCAAAAATGTGTTTGAAGAGAGATGACTTCTGGGGAGCAGAGTCTGAAAGCAAGTCTCCTGTCCTCCCAGGAAGGAGAGATGAGTTACCAGCTCTTTTCCACAAGCTGATGACCTGTCCTCCCTCTAGGAGCTGCTACACAGAGAGTATGATCTTTGCTTTGCCCCTTGCAATTGAAGGACAAGATGTGTTGGTTGTCATGTAACAAAAACCCACTCAAAATAACTATATTTCATCAGGGTTGGGAGATGGTTGGGATTATTGGAAAAAATGCAGCCATGTCTTATGGAAAATAAGGGCAGAGAACTGGGCCTCATAAGTTGCTGAGGTCAATAAAAGGGAAATTTTTAGGATCAAGACCCCTAATCTCTCTATCTCCCTCATTCTGACACCATATAGTTTGTTGGTGGTGGTGGCTTACTTTTTAAAAATCTCTTCATCTCGGTCTACTCATTTTCATATAGCTGTGTCGTGCTCAGTCAGTCATGTCCGACTCTTTGTGACCCCATAGACTATAGCCTGCCAGGCTCCTCCATCCATGGAATTTCCCAGGCAAGATTTCTGGAGTGGGTTGCTATTTCCTATTTCAGGGAATCTTGCTGACCCAGGTATCAAACTCACGTCTCCTGTGTTCCATTGGTAGGAGGATTCTTTATCCCTGTGCCACCTGGGAAGCCTTTGCATATGTCTTCATTCGTTCAGTCATGTCTGACTTTTGCAGCTCCATGGATTGCAGCACACCAGGCTCCTCTGTCCTCCACTATTTCCCAAAGTCTGCTTAAATTCGTATTCATTGAGTCAGTGATGCTATCTAACCAGCTCATATTCTGCCACCCTCTTCTTTTGCCTTTAATCTTTCCCAGCATCAGAGTCTTTTCCAATGAGTCATTTCTTGCATATGACCCTTGAATAAGCCTTATATATAACTATGAAGCAGGCACCCCTAACTACACAACCCACCAGGTAATATTTTCTATAGAGTTTGACTAGAGCCATTGTGGTCCATGCAACATTTCTGGATGAAAGAAACTGAGTCAGGTGTCCCCATCTATAGACATAGGAAGTTAAAAAAAAGTGAATGTGGCTACAGGAATCACCTGTGTGAATGAGACGTGGACTGTTTTCAGAGCAGGGTCAGGGGCTGGTAAACATCCTAAAGATATTCGTGTAAAGCATCATAAAACTTCAGAGCAGAAAGGGGCTTTAGGAATTTATCAGATCTCAAAAACCCACAGAAAACTTGAAAAATGAGCTGCTCTTTCTCATAGTGTGAGAAATATAAATCTCGAAGAGGTTAAATTGCTCAAGGTTACACTTTGTGGAGCAAAACATCATGAAAATCAACCCCCACCTCCTTTGCAGAGAAGAAGGCAACCCCCATTCTCTTTGCAGAGAATCAGTGACCTGGATGGATTTACCAGGGCCCAAACTCTAGCCATCAACCTTCAGGCCTAGAATTCTGACTTGCCAACACACAGAGAATCCGTCTGTCTCTCTGGGTATGCACACACTGCTGAGCTCAGGGACGTGAGATGCCTCTCTGCTCACCTCTAGGAAGATGTTCCACCGTAATTCATTTCAGAATCCCTAAGTAACCTGGATGCATATTGCCTCCTGGCAAGAAGATGTTCATAGGAAAACATTGTCAAGTACATGGAATCAGAATGGGGGTATTTCTCATATAATTCAAATAGCTTAGCTTATATGGCAGAGGTACTCTGATGTGACTATCTATGTAATTAGGATGGATCTGCTCCTAGGTCCTGGTAAGTTGTCTTGGGACCTGAGTATCCTCTATTGAGTGTACCTCTTGTAAAGTCATCCTTAAGGCTTATCTCTGTGACTCTCCTTTTCCTTAGCTTCTGCACACATGCCCCTTTCTGATTGACATGTCTTTTTTATTTTTGATAGATTAACCTGCTTAATCACTGCATGCACCCAGCTGGAATCTATCTTCACAAAACAATCTTGCGTATCTCTCCTTTGGCCCATTTGTCATTGCATTTTACAACTTAGCTCTCTATCAGAGGGAAGGCCAATCTCGGGGCCTGCTTCATTCTTGCTGCTTGTACCTAGTACCGAGGCCCAGATCTACATATTTAAAATGCAACTGAAAATTAAAACCATTACAGAAGCTTTCCAAATGGGCAAATATTTGCCTCAATTATTCTATTTACAATTCCAAAAATATTTCTTCTGTTGAAGTCTGTGTACAAGAAGTGGCTCCAAAACCATTTTTAAGGGAGTTTTGACATCAATGAAACGTTATGCTGGCAGGGCAAGTGAAGTGCTTGATTAATAAAGAGTCTCACTGTTTTCAAACACATATTCCAAGCAGCCTCATTTGAAGAAAACCACAAACGGAGAATGCTTTGCTGCTCACAGTCACAAGGGGGTTGTGTATTTCATTCCCGCTTACACAGTCCGCTTACTTTGGAGCTTGGTTAGGAAAGAAACATGGCCAGCAGAAATAAGGCTACATTCAGTGACCCTACCCTTCCACCCATTGGCCTGATGGGAGAGCGTTTTTACCCCTCTTTGCTACTGTTTTCTTAGTTTTTAACCTTTTAATACTTAATAATTTTCTAAAAGACCATCTTGAGAGAAGAGAGGGGGCTACCTTAAGACCTCATTGTGCTAGCTGTTGGGAATTCTGAGATTCTTAATTTCAGAATTTCCAGGCAGCAGTGTTGGCATGCTACACAGAAACGTAATTGAGCATGTTCATGTTAATTACTTTGAAGTGCTTTCCTCTTTTCCAGTGCTTTGCAAAAATACAGCAACTTAAATTGGGTCATTATTTCATATGTCTAAGATTCTACTCAGCTACTTAAGGCAGCCATGGAAATAGAGTCTGAAGAATTAATTAAAAATGGGTTTCTTTACTTCCTCATATAGGGGAGGAAAGCTAAGTAAAAAATAAATAGCTTAAATGAAAGAATATATCAGCAATATAATTACCAAAAGAGGGACACCAAATATCATCTTTAAATCCTCATTTCATTCTACTAATATATTGTGTGTTTGTGTGTGTGTGTGCACTCAGTCGTTCAGTCGTGTCTGACTCTTTGTGACCCCAGGGACTATAGCACACCAGTCTCTTCTGCCCATGGGAGTTTTCAGGGAAGACTACTGGAGTGGGTTGCCATTTCCTTCTCCAGGGTTCCCAACCCAGGGATCAAACCCACGTCTCCTTCTGGTAGGCAGATTCTTTACCACTGGGCCACCAGCTAATATATTTTTGGTGCCACCAATTGGTGCTATTTATTCACCTGTGTATTTCATTTAATTCTATCAAAAATCCTACCAAAGAGAATCATCATGCCTATAAGGCACAGAGAGGTTAAGTCACTTATCTGAAGTCACATATCTAGTTAATGGTGACCAGATCTATGGACACAGATGGAAATTCTTCCACCGGTGCCCCTACAGTTCAGCATGCCTCCCAGGAGGAAGATATAATTTAGTGACAAATAGTCCACTTATCTGGCTACTAATACTTATTTTTGCCTATACTTTAATTCCTACTAAAACATTTGCAAGAATAATCAGTACCCTTAAAGAGAATGTAAGTGTATGTGTACATGCATTTGTACTTAGCTTTTGCTTTTGTGTTCTCCTCAGTTAGAGGTTGATGCAAGGTAAAACAGAGAAAAGTAAAACAAATTTTATTAATTAATCTGTTCAACTATCTGTATAGTTTAACTACTGTCTCCCAGACAACATGATGTGGTGTTAGAAATCCAGAAATGGATAAGACAACCTAGTTAAAGATTCACAAGCAAGACAGAAAAATGAACTAAGATCATTCAGTTCACTTTTCCATGATATTACCCCTGTTGATGGACTTCAAGGAGACAAAAACAATCAATCCTAAGGGAAAAACACCCTGAATATTCATTGGAAGGACTGATGCTGAAACCCCAATACTTTGGTTACCTAATACAAAGAGCCAACTCATTGGAAAAGACCCTGATGACTGGAAAGATTGAAGGCAAAAGGAGAATGGAGGGATAGAGAATGAGATGGTTAGATAGCATTACCAACTCAATGCACTTTAATTTGAGCAAACTCTCAGGAGAGAGTTAAAGACAGAGAAACCTAGCATGTTGCAGTCCATGGGGGTCACAAAGAGTCATACATGACTGAGCAACTGAACAGAACAGAAACCGTGTTCAAGATTTTATCACCTTGGTAATGACAATAAAATCTACTGTTGCCCTACCTTCATTCTCTCCCATTCTAATCAATTAAGCTGTTCAGATTGTTTTTATTCATGTGATACCACATTTATCTATTGCTCTATAACAAACCTACTTCTAAACTTAATGACTTGAAACCACAGCCATTTTATTTGTATATCATATCATTCTGAGCCAGGAATTCAAGCAGAACTCAGCAAGAAGATTCATTTCTACTCTGTGTTGACTGGGGCTTTAGCTAGGATGGTTCAAATGTCTTGGGACTGCCTAGGAAATCTGGGTTCTCCCTTTTCAAGATGTTACCTCAAGTGACTTTACTGTGACTGAAAGATTCAATACAGCTGCCCTTATATCTATAGTTAAGGAGCTGGATGTTGGGAGAAATGCCTTGCTTTCCATTTTCCTAGTCTTTCTTTCTCCAGCAGAATAGTCTGGATTACTTTTCATAGCATGTGGCTCTCCCTTCATGCAAAGCTGAAAAATACAAGTACTTCTAAGACCTATGCTTAGAAGTCCCAGAACTTCATTTCCACCACACTATATTGATTAGTGCAAATTCCAAGGGCAGGTGAATTCAAGAGGTGGGGATGTGGACTCTACCTTTTCATGGGGGGAATAGCATGCATACTTAGGAAGGGGACAAATTACTGATGACCATCTTTTTAGCTAACCTATTGCACAGCATCTCTGCCTATTCATTGGTTCTTTATTGCTTGAATAATAAAACCAAACACCTTTGCCAGTCATCCAGGAAATCTGGAGATAGGGCTTAACTTTCTTGTCACACATTACTCATTAATTACTTTATCACAGTCAAATTCTCAACTAATCACTTTATAAGAATTTCCCTACTGCTTTATCTATTCCCTTCATTCTCTCATCCCATTTGTATATGAATCTCTTTACCTCTTACCTGTCTATCATCTATCTACCTATCTCTCTACTCTTCTGTCTGGGTAGGCTCCTCTCTCCTACTCTTCGTTCTTGAAGTTAATCATTCCCCGCTTCATTGATGGATCTCTGAACCGGACCTGGCCAGCCAGAGTATACCTGTCTCTCTGGCCACAGCACTGATTCAAGAATGGTAACATGACTCAGACAGATCCAATTTTGTGCAACAATTTGGAAATGGCCTGATTGTAACCTCTAAGATTACACAGAGAGAGAACCAAGGAAGTCTGGAGCTTACAGAGTCATCTTTAATGCCACAAGGAGACAGACTACCTGTGAAGAGAATAAAGCAGAGACAAGAGGGAAAGAAAGAGGAGAGCGTTTTCCTCAGATTGTCTTATCCCTTGAATAACTTCCAGCCACATGAGCCAATCCACATTTGTTGACTAATTTAGTAAGCTTGTATTGTTTTTAATCAAAAGAATCATGACTGACATCATTTCTGTGTGCCCATCTCTCTATCTCACAGAACCACAGGACCTTGAAATATTCCTATAGAAACCCCTCAGCATCCAGGATCTTGGTTCTTGATCACCTCCGATTCAATTCATCACATACAGACAGCTCTGTTTCCTTGGCTTCTGATCTCTTATCTCATTTAATACTGATATTCACCTCCCTACTTCTTGACTCTACTCTTTATGTTTCTCCTTTTGTCTCTTTGCCAGCTTTTCTGATTTCAAACAATCTATCAGGTCTAGCACACCTGTTCTATACACTAGGACCTTCTAGCTTTAACCCAATCACCCTCCTCTACCTGCCTTTTCATCCTTGATTTTCCCGCTCTCAACCAAATTCTAGAGTTTTCTCATTTCTGTCCTTTCTCAGGCCTCATTTTACTGTGTCATTTCAATCTAGGAGTCATATTGAAATCCTACCAACGCTTTAGATACCTATCTTTTTAACGTACGTTTTTTTCTAAAGTGAGCCAGTTCATGCCTTGTCACTTGTGAAGAACCTTACCTGCCTCAGCTATGTTTCCAATAAACTCAACTAGAATCCTGGGCTCCTGTCCCTTTTTTAACTCGTATTGTTAATCAGCTATCATATTCTCTGGGGTTTACTTATATTGTATTCTTAGTCTTCACTTCCTTGTCTCTCTCCTTTTTGCTACTGCCTTATTTCAAGTCATCATTATTTCCTTCAGAGACCATTACCAAGACTTCCTAAACTGTGTCCTTATCTGTAGTCTCTTTCCATATAACCCATTCAACAGCTGTCAGATTATTATTGCGCTACAGCTATCTCCTTGATGGTGTGACTATTCTGTCCTTTATTCTTTTTTTTTTAAATTATTTATTTATTTCACTTTACAACATTGTATTGGTTTTGTCATACACTGACTTGAACCTTAAGTGGCTCCACTTCTCAAGCACGATGAAGTGCAAAACCCAAAAGTCAACCTGACAATTGCTAGACCTACACATTTAATCTCAACTCTCCCTTCTTTGTTTTCTGATATTTTACTTCAGTTCAGTTCAGCCACTCAGTCGTGTCCGACTCTTTGCCACCCCATGTACTGCAGAGCACCAGGCCTCCCTGTCCATCACCAGCTCCCGGAGTTCACCCAAACTCATGTCCATTGAGTCAGTGATGCCATCCAACCATCTCATCCTCTGTCATCCCCTTCTCCTCCTGCCTTCAACCTTTCCCAGCATCAGGGTCTTTTCAAATGAGTCATTTCTTCACACCAGGTGACCAAAGTATTGAAGTTTCAGCTTCAACATCAGTCCTTCCAGTGAACACTCAGGACTGATCTCCTTCCTGATTTCCTGATGTTTTACTCAAGTCAAATGAAATCATGTGCTGTTCTGCTCAAGATAATCTGCATTGTCACCCTTCAACTTACTCAAAATGCCTTTCTCTCTTCTCATCTCTTACAATCATCAGGCAGCCAAATCTAACTTTATAATATAAATATATTTATAATCACCACTTCCTTCTGAAAGCTGAGCTTCCCTGCTGGCTCAGCTGGTAAAGAATCTGCCTGCAGTGAGGGAGACCTGGGTTCTCTCCCTGGGTTGGGAAGATGCCTGGAGGAGAGAAAGGCTACCCACTCCAGTATTCTTGCCTGGAGAGGTCCATGGACTGTATAGTCCATGGGGTCACAAAGAGTTGGACATGACTGAGAGACTTTCACTTCTGAAAGCCACCCAGAGAATCTGCTACTTCTGCAAACCCCACACTTCAACTCTATCTGTCTCGGTACACTTGACACGTTCTATCTGTGTTTTTGTTGCATATGAGCATGTTTTACCTTTCCATCTAGATGTAAGCAAGCCGTGTGTCCTGTTTTTCAGGACAACTAGGATTGGAAAAGTGGATGGTTAAGCAAAAATGGAAGGCTAGAGCCAGACCAAGATATTTCCAAATTCGGCCCATTATACATGGGAAGATAGATAGGGTGTGGTCACTGAGAATATTTCTGAGAAGCCTCTGTATGTATGAAGACGTCTTTGAGCTTCCAACTCCTTCTGTGAATTGTGTGGTCACAGCCCAATGACCGATGTGGTCAGCTGAAAGCACGCCCATGGCCACACATGTATAACGAACTGCCAAGGCTGAATGATAGCCGTGCCCTTGTTGAAAGAAGCTAAATGCAAAATGCGCATCGTTCTTGAGACTTACACATCTAAGCCTTCTTCATTTACTCAGTGGATGACATATCTCAAACCTTGAAAAGGCCTTAATAACCAATGATCATAGAGAGTAGATTAGGTAGAGGAGAACTCAGGCTTTGGAATCAGGCAAATACCAATGTCATTCCTGGTTCAGTACGTTTGAGTTATATGACTTACCAGTCTTTTTCTTTAATCGTGGAATGGGTATTAAAATACTAAGCAGGATATGCCATTTTGAGGATCAAGTGAGATCATGCTTGTCTGATGTCTACCACAGAGCTTAGCAATTTTATTGTTCTTGTCAATGGTTGTCTTACTACTATGCATGCATTTATCTCAACTTAATAAAAAAAATTACTGCCAACACTGAAAAAGTTGTATCCCCTAGAGGTGGGTACTGATGTAAAGTAAGCTAAATAATTGTCCCAAGGTATTGAGTTCTAATTCCTGGAACTTCTAAATGTTACCTTAACTGGAAAAAGCATCTTGGCAAATATGATTAACAAAGATCTTTGAGAGAGTATCCAAAATTATTTGGGTGGACTCTGAATGTGATCACAAATGTCTTTACAAGAGAGAGACAGAGCAATGTGACATAGAGAAGAGGAAAAGGCTATGTGGTCATAAAGGCAGAACTTGAAGAGATGCAGCCACAGGGCAAGGAATGATGGGTCCACCAGGAAACGAAAGAGACAAGAAACAAATCACCCAAGGAGGGAATGCTCTTCCAGTGGCACCTTGATGTGGGTTCAGAGCTGTGGATTTCATCCTTCTGACATCCAGAACTGCGAGGGAATACATTTCTGTTATTGTAAGCCATCAAGTCTGTGGCAATTTGTTATAGCAGCCACACACACAAAGACTAAGACAGATTTTGACCAAAAAGTGGAGCATTACTGTAACAAATATCTATTAACGTGGAAATAGGTGCATTGACGATGGACAGGGAGGCCTGGCATGCTGCAGTCTATGGGGTCACAGAGAGTTGCACATGACTGAGTGACTGAACTGAACTGAACTGGGCTTTCCCTGGTGGCTCACTGGTGAAGAACTGGCCTGCAATGCAGAAGACACAGGAGATGTGGGTTCCATCCTTGGGTCAGGAAGAGACCCTGGAGGAGAGCATGGCAAACCACTACAGTACTCTGGCTGGGAAATCACATAGACAGAGGAGGCTGGTGGGCTACGGTCTGTGGAGTTGCATGGAGTCAGGCACAACTGAAGTGCCTGAGCACGCATGCATGCAGGCAGATGCTGGAAGAAGCTTGAGATATCTGACAGAAGTGACCTAGGTTTCCTAAAACATATGATTGGTTGAAATATGAAAATTAAAATCATTATAAAAACACAATGAGGATTGTGTTATTGGCAACTGAACAAAGGCACTCCTTGTTACATGGGGCAAAAAAAAAAAAAAACACACCTCAATGATATTATGTTCTACTGCTGTGTGGAAAGCAGGACTTGTAATTGATGGAATGAAGAGTCTGGGTGTTGAGCTAAGGAGATTTTCAGCAATATATTGAAGGTCTTGTCTAGTTTCTTCCTGGTGCTTACAGTGGAATACAAGAGAAAAAAGACTAGTTGGAGAAGAAACTTATAAGCCAAAAAAAAAAAAAAAGAGAGACCAGGATTTGAAAATTTGTGACATTCTCAGCCTATTCACATTACAAAAGATGTCAGAAAAATATGTTCTGAAGAGAAAGATAGCTTACAGTAGGATGATACCCTGAAGAGAGAAGCTATAATGATGCAAAGGAACACCATAAAAGAAGGACTGAGACTGAAGAATTAAATCAAATGATTTAACCTTGGATGGAATTTTTTAAGTTAAAAGATGTATGTGAACTAGTAAATTTGTCAGTGGTAAGGACAGCAAAGTGAATCATTTCACATCTGACGATCTGTTTTCTTTGTGAAATGAGGGGGAAGGGGTGTGGGAAACATGTTTGGCTAAAAGCAAAAAGATAGGTGGCCATGTAGAAAACTCCAGAAACGAGATCAAAATTATTAGCTTTATTGAAATAACGGTGATAGTGAAGATGACAAATATAAAAAGACCAATACATGCCAATAAGTGCAACTAATAATTTGTTGTGCGTTTATCTATGCACCAGACACAAAATTGAGAATTTTAGGAGTTACTATTACACAACTACCGCATTAGCCCTAGGAAGGGGATTCAATTATTAACTTTAATGTGTATTATATTTTATATCATAAATACAGATTACAAATGTCATATGTACTATCATATATGCAATATATTAAAGGCAAACATATAGTTTTACTCTGTTATATATACTTAATATAACATTTTTTTATTTTGTTATTATTATTTTATGGGTGAGCAAACAGCCTCTGAGAATTTAGGTACATCCCTGTAGACGGCAGTCCATGGAATGAAATCATGAACTGTCTATTCCAAAGTCTGGTTTCTTAAACATTTCATAATATTGCATCATCAACTTAAAACACTTTCTCAAAAAGCCCTCTAAGAAGTCTGTGTAACTTTCTGCTATTGCTCCTTATCTTCTCAAATCAACACCAAAAAGTACTCATTATGCCACCAATGTGATCCCCCATTGCCAACTCCAGTAGTCACGTCCAAGTCCTCATCCTTCTTGACATTCAGCGTTCTCTTTTCCATGCGCCTCGGAACTCCACTGCCTTCAGTGGCACCATACTTCCTTTTGGCATGCCACTTCTTGACAAGTCTTCAGGTTGCACTGAAAGGAGTATTGGCTTGGAAGCCTCCAGAGCTGATCCTCATCCTCACCCCATCACTGAGTCACTGAGTGGCCTTGAATACTTTCGTCCTCTCCTCCATGTCATCATTTTTTCCCTTCCAAATCAGGAAGATGACCCACAGAGTCTAAATCAGCTCCCACCATCTATAATTCTAAGTTCATAGAAAGGACATTGAGAAGGAAAAATCTTGGCTGTCTGCCTTAGGGAATAAAATTATTAAGATATCAATTTGCAAAAGGAGCAAGTGAATTTCAATAGCATCATGCCTGTCTCTGCCTAAAACTGGCTGCCTCTCCAGCTCTGGGTTCCCTTTTGGACACTATAAATGATCCAAGGACGTAGGCTAATTGACACTGTTGAGAGAAAGGAGACATGAATAGTCCCAGACTTGGAGAGCAAGACCTTTGTGGGGAGGTTAATAGAACTGGAACAGCTCCGGCTTGAAGAAGGGCCTCTGAAGGGAGCCATCATTCTGCCGACACATCCATAAAAAGATATTGTGAGAAGGGCAGGGATCAATCTGCTTATTAGTCAACAAGGCCAGAAGGAGAATTAACAAGCTGTAAGCTGCAATGAGGAATATTGAAGATAAATATCAGGGAAAATGTTAGACCCCTGGGAGCTGTTAAGCAATGGAACAGACTGCTAAGAGAAGCCATGAAGTCACTCTAATTGGGATGTTCAAGACAGAGTACAGATAGACATCTGTCATAGGGGAAGGAATTCTAGGGGGGGATGTGAGGGACTGGACTCAAAAACAAATCTCAATTACATCAGAGTAACCAGACCTAAACGTTAATAGCACCATCTAAGATTTGCTGTGAAGGTGGAGAAGGCCAAGAGTAGTGGTGGTAAGGTGGAGATAAATACAGAGCCAGGATGGTGTAATTGTTTTTGCTTTCTTCAGGAGTCATGCATGAATGTTGGAGTTGGACCATAAGGTAGGCTGAACACTGAAGAATTGATGCTTTCAAATTGTGCTGAAGAAGACTCCTGAGAGTCCCCTGGACTGCAAGGAAATCAAACCAGTTAATCCTAAAGAAAATCAACCCTGAATATTCTTCTAAAGGATTTATGCTGAAGCTGAAGCTCCAATACTTTGGCCACCTGATGGGAATAGCTGACTCTTTGGAAAAGACCTTGATTTTGGGGAAGACTGAGGGCAGGAGGAGAAGAGGGCGACAGAGGATGAGATGGTTGGATGGCATCACCAATCAATGGACATGAGTTTGAGTGAAATAGTGAGTTTGAGGAGATAGTGAAAGACAGAGGAACCTGGTGTGCTGAAGTCCTTGGGGGTCACAAAATTTGGACACAACTTAGTGACTGAGCAATAAGTTGTATCCATCCTTTTTGTGAACCCATGGATTGTAGCCCACCAGGCTCCTCTGTCCATGGGATTTTCCAGGCAAGAATACTGGAATAGTTGCCATTTCCTTCAGAGGATCTTCCTGACCCAGGGATCAAACCAGCATCTCCTATATTGGTGGGTGGGTTCTTTACCACTAGGGCCACCTGGAAAGCCCTTAATGAGGCCACATGTGGGAAATACAGAATACTTGTCAGAATTGCTCATGAGTTAGGGAGTATCAGGAACCAGAATCTAGAAGAAGAGCTTGGTAATATCCCAAGGGTAAGGACTGCTGCCTGGAGCAGATGTTGCTGGTCCTTTATAGCATACCCCTCAGCCTACTGCTGAGTTCACCCACAGTGATAAAGAGTTCCGCATGAGCCTACATTCATAGTACGCCAAAGTCCCACTTCTAATACCAGTCTTGCCACTTTCTGCCTTAGAAAAAGGGCCTTTGATGAAGCTCTGGTATCGGTGAACTTGTAAAAAAGTGCTGCCCAGAGAAGCAGATTTGTTGATGCCCTGAGGCAATCCTCTAACAACACAGGATGAAGGCCAAAGGATAAATTGCCCCAGCTGTATGTCCTTTGGGTAGAAATTCTGAGATGTACTGATTGTTCAGAGGTTCCTGGAGAATTAAGCACCCCCTGACTACAACAGAAACACCCCTTTTATTAGACATTCTTCCTTCTCTCAGTCTCCCCATAGCCTCTTTCCAACTCCCTGAGATTACTTCCCAAATAAACTATCTGCACTCAGATCCTTGGAACAAATTCTGCTTTCAGGGGACCCAAATGAAGACAGTGTCTGCAAGGGACAAAAATTCAAAAGATCAGAAACTAGAGGGAGACTTCAACAGAGAAGTTTTCTCTAGTAGGACATTCCACAATAAATACTCTAGAAATATGTGTCCTCAATCTTTTTAGTTTCAAATATATGTTATCATCTGTTTGTTTGTTTCTTTTTTTTTTCTCTCAAATTAAGCATTGTTCCCTCTGATAAGCCTCTATCCTCTAACAGATATAAAAGCAAAGATTGAACACTTCTAAGTTCCTTCCATCCTTTTCTCGTTCCACATCTCTCAAGGCTCACATTCAATCCTGGCCCTTTAATCAACATTTTTCTAGTCCAGCCTACTGAACCATCTGCCTTCAAAGATATACAGATTATTTTGAACTCAGAGTTAGTTCTCATTCCTTTCTGCTGTATATGTATATTTGTATTATTTTCCTAAGAAATAGGAACGGAGGGCAGAGACACCCCCAGCAGACCATAGCTTTCATTTTAATGGCTAGACTTATGTGTTATGGTTGCTCCTTGCTGTGAAGGAGGTAGGAAGTTTAATATTCTCTTCTAGAATGGAGACAATAGTGGATGTCATATTCTCACTCTCCTTTCACCTCCCTAGCGCTGGTACTTATAGACACCATTTTTACATCCCCATACCTTGTATGGGAATGCACTTGACTGGCCCTCTTGCTTTTCCATGATCTCATGTTTGTCCCAGTCCCAGGCTCCCCTGAGATCCTGCCGAAGTGGGCGAGTTTGCCAGACCCACACACCCTCCCGTGGCTCCACTGTAGTCAGTGGGTTTGCCCAGCCCACACATTCTCAAATGGGGCTCCCCTTGTGGCTAGTGAACTTGACCTCCTCACGTATTTCCCCCTGGTCCTGCCTGCCCTGGGCTCCTGCACAACCCTACTAAAGCCGGCAGTTACATGCAGTCCACATCAGGGCATATCCCCCGCGATCCTGGCTCTGGGGGCTGTAAGAGCCTGCATTTCTGGGTCACAAAGGACTGAAACAATCAGAGAGACGGTTTTTCGGCTACCACCCCCAGGACACAGCACAGACAGCAGACTGACACACACCCCATTCTTCTCATGTAAAAGAGCCTATTTACTTGTCCTGGAGCTTCAGCCTGAGGGACAGGTTTTAGGTTTACCACACATCTAGAGGCCACAAAGACACTCTCTGGGAATGTAGGCCAACCTTGCACTCTACTTTGGCCTCACTAAGCCCTCCAGTACTTCCCAAGAAAGAAGCTTATACACTTGTCTGGAGCCCAGATTTTTGCAACTGTTGCCAAGAGGACACCTCCAAACTGCCTGGTCTGGAGACCAGACAGGGCCCCCCTGGTGGCTCAGATGGCAAAGAATCTGCCTGCAATGCAGGAGAACTAGGTTTGATCCCTGGGTTGGGAAGATCTCCTGGAGAAGGGAATGGCTACCCACTCCAATATTCATGCCTAGAGAATTTAATGGACAGAGGAATCTGGTGGGCTACAGTCCATGGGGCTGCAGAAAGTCAAACATGACTGAGCCATTAACACCCAACACACTATGAGACCAGAAGGGGTTACAACAATAATCTCACAGAATGCATGCATTTGCATATTTCAAAAGCTGCTGCCTGAAGATCTGGCTTCCAATCAGCCTGAAACTTGGCGCTTGCTGAGATCTCTCCCTTTGGAACATCATCAGGGCTTGGCACAAAAACTGGAACCCATCAAGAATAAAACAAGCTGCTTATATGATCACAAAGATGGGAGAGACAACCAAGAGCTTGGGCAAGATTGAATAATAAATTTCATCACCATTCTTTCAAGACTGGAAAAGGTAGCTATTTCACTTAATATTCAGAGACAAACAAACAAAAAAAAGCTAATTGAGGAAATGGAAGAATATGTTCCAAATGAAAGAACAAGATAAAACCCCAGGGGTTAGCTTTAATGAAATGGAGATAAGAGTTCAAAACAATGATTGTAAAGATGCTCACTCAACTTGGAAGAAGAATGGATGGACAGAGTGAGAATTTCAACAAATAAGCAAATTAAAAATTAAAAAATCAAAGAAAAGTCACAGAGCTGAAGAATATAATAACTGAATTGAAAACTATCTATCAGGATTCAGCATCAGACTAGATGAAGCAGAAAAACAGATCACTAACCTGGAACACAGGGCAATGAAATGCACCCAAATAGACCAGCAAATAAATAATACATAAAATTAAAAGCTATTTTTTAAATTAATTTTAAAAATAGAGATAACTTAAGGGACATATGGGACAATATTAACATGTTAACATTTGCATTATAGGGGTCTCAGAAGAAGAAGAGAGAGAAAGAGCAGATAACTTATTTGAAGGTATGCTGGCTTAAAACTACCCTAAGTAAGGGAAGAGACAGACATCCAGGTTCAGAAATCAAAGAGCATTCCAATTAAGATAAACCCAAAGAGATCCACATCAAGATACATTGTAATTAAAATGTCAGAAGTTAAAGATAAAGAGAGAATCTTAAAAGCAGCAAGAAAATATCAACTAGTTCCATATAGAGGAACCTCCATAAGATTGCAGCAATTAGGCCAAAAAAAAGAAAAGAAAGAAAGAAAGATGTCCAAATTGGAAATAAAGAAAATCATCACCATTTTCAGATGACATAGTACTATATAAAGAAAACCCTAAATATTCTGCCATAAATTCAATAAAGCTGTAGGATACAAAATTAGTATACAGAAATCCATTGCATTTCTACACACAGATAACAAAATCTCAGAGACAAAATTTAAGAAAACAATATCATTTAAAATTGCATCAAAGAGAATATAACATGTAGGAATCAATTTAACCAAGGAGATGAAAGACCTGTACACTGAAAACTATAAGAAATGTATGGAAGAAATTGAAGAAGGCACAAAATAATAGAAAGACCTTCCATATACATGGATTGGAAGAATCAAAATCATTAAAATTTCCATATACCCAAAGCAATCTACAAATTTAATACAATCTTCATCAAAATTCTAATTGCATTTTTCACAAAAGTAGAACAAATAATTCTAAACTAAATGAAACCATAAAAAGACCCAATTATCCAAGCCAATCTTGAGAAACATGAACAAAGCTACAAGGAGGTATCTCTCTGATTTTAAACTATTTTGCAAAACTCCAGTAATAAAAACAGTATGATAGTGGTATAAAAATGGACACAAAGATCAATGAAACAGATTAGAGATCCCAGAAATAAACCCACACATATATGGCCAATTCATTCACTATTAAGAAAATGAAAATATACAATAGGGAAATGATAGTTTCTTTGATTAATGATATTGGAAATCTTGACAGATGCATGTGAATGAATAAAATTATACCATTATCATATACCATATACAAAAATCAATTCAAAATGTATTAAATACTTGATTATAAGTTCTGAAATCATAAAACTAGAAGGAAGGATTGAAGATAAGCTTCTTGACTTCAGTCTAAACATAGAATTTTTGGATCTAACATCAAAGCAATGGCAACAAAAGAAAAACTAAACAACTGGGATTAAATCTAACCAAAAAACTTCCTGACAGAGAAAAAGATCTTCAACAAAATAAAAAGGAACCTAGTAAATGGGACAAAATATTGTAAATCATAAATCTGATAATGGATTAATATCTATCTATCTATATATATATGTAAAGAACCCAACTCAATATAAAAAAAATCTGCATTCAAAAATGGGCAAGGGATTTAGATACTTTCTCAAAGAAGACATACAGATGTGCAACAGGCACATGATAAGATATTCAACACCACTAACTAGCAAGTAAATGCATATCAAAACCACAATAAGATATTACCTCATACCTATGAGAATAACTATTATCAAAAAGACAAAATCTAACAAGTGCTGGAAAAGATGTGGAGAAAAGAGAACCACACTGTTAGTGGGAATGTAAATTTGTGCAGCCACTGCAGAAAACAAAACACAGTTTCCTCAAGAAGTGAAAACTAGGACTTCCATATGATCTAGCTATTCCACTTTTGGGTATTTATTTGGAGAAAATTAAAGCACTGATTTGAAAATATATGTGCAACCCTGTATTTACTGCAGCACTATTTACACTAGCCAAAATGTGTAAACAACTTAAATACCCACTGATAGATGAATGGATAAAGAAGACGTGAAAGTGAAAAGTGAAAGTCACTCAGTCATGTCCAACTCTTTGTGACCTTGTGGACTACACATTCCATGGAATTCTCCTGGCCAGAATACTGGAGTAGGTGGCCTTTCCCTTCTCCAGGGGATCTGTAGTATATATAAATAGTCAATGGAATACTACTCAGCCATAAAAAGAATAATATTTGCCATTTGTGACACATGGATGGGCCTCAGTGGCCTTATAATAAGTGAAACAAGTCAGATAGAGGAAGACAAATAGCATTTGATTTCACTCATATGTCAAATATTAAAAACAGTAAATAAAGCAGAAAAACCCATAGAACAGATTGGTGGTTATCAGAGGGGACAGGGGTTGGTGTGCAAACAGATTAAGGGGGTCACTTGTATAGTGATGAATGGTAGTTAGACTTGTTGTGATGATCACTTCATAGTGTGCATAAAGATCAGACTACTATGTTGGACAGCAAAATTAGTATAGTGTTATGTTTTACATGAAAATTAATAAAATGTTATATGCCAATTATACCTCAAACTTTAAAAAGATCTTTCTGTTGGTTACATAGTAGAAGGACTGTTGGAGATGGATACTAGTTACCAGGATCCTGCAGTTGGTTGGGACAGAGAAAGAAGTGGCTTGCTTTGAAGCTGGAGATCCAGGCATGCTAAGTGAAAGTGAAAGTTGTTCAGTTGTGTTCAACTCTTTGTGACCCCATGGACTACACAATCCATGGAATTCTCTAGGCCACAATACTGGAGTGGGTAGCCTTTCCCTTCTCCAGGAGATCTTCCCAACCCAGGGATTAAACCCAGGTCTCCCGCATTGCAGGTGGATTCTTTACCAGCTGAGCCACAAGGGAAGCCCAAGAATACTGGAGTGGGTAGCCTATCTCTTCTCCAGTGGATCTTGCCAACCCAGGAATTGAACTGAGGTCTCCTCCATTACAGGCAGATTCTTCACCAGCTAAGCTACCAGGGATGCTACTGCTACTACTGCTAAGTCACTTCAGTCGTGTCTGACTCTGTGCGACCCCATAGACAGCAGCCCACCCGGCTCCCCTGTCCCTGGGATTCTCCAGGCAAGAATACTGGAGTGGGTTGCCATTTCCTTCTCCAATGCATGAAAGTGAAAAATGAAAGTGAAGTCACTCAGTCATGTCCAGTCGGACATGGGATCCCTTCTCCGACCAGGGATGCTAAGGAGTGATCAAATCTGAGCCATGTTTTAGAGCTACTATATGCTACCATGCCTTCCCTCATAGCTCAGTTGGTAAAGAATCCACCAGCAATGCAGGAGACCTGGGTTCAATTCCTGGTTTGGGAAGATCCCCTGGAGAAGGAAATGGCAACCCATTCCTGTATTCTTGCCTGGGAAGCCTTATGGACAGAGGAGCCTGGAGGGCTACAGTCCATGGGGTCACAAGAGTTGGACACGACTTAGCATCTAAACCAGGACCATATGGTACTGTGGCTCTACTGGATAAGATCTATTGCTGGAAAGGATTGAAGGCAGGAGGAGAAGGGGACAACAGAGGATGAGGTGGTTGGATGGCATCACTGAGTCAATGGACGCAAGTTTGAGCAAACTCTAGGGGATGGTGAAAGACAGGGAAGCCTGGTGTGATGCAGTCCATGGGGTTACAAAGAGTCAGACACAACAGAGCAACTAAACACAACAACAAAATGCTACTGAATTGAATATAAAATAGAAGGAAAATAGAAGGAAAATAGAAAAAAAAGTGGTAGCTAATCTTTTCAGCTGAATTAATTGGAAACATGTTTGTTTGTTTTTTAAGATGGAAAAGACTATAGTATGGATTAGTTGGGAAGAGGAATCTCTTTGGTCTTTGAGTTATCCACTAGTTAATGGAGTATAGATATCAAGTAGGCAGTCTGGTATTCAAAGGGAAGTCTCAAGCACATGGAGCAACATGGACTTCCTTTATAAAATCTTCCACGATGCCTTCACCTCCAAAGTCTGATTTTTAAGTGCTCCTCTCTTTGAGTTTTTGGGCTTTTTTAGAATTTTCAGCATAGCTCTTATCCAGCTCTGCCATGATTCTCTTTATCTGCCTTCTTCACCTGCCTATAAATGTGTTGAGTTCAGTGACTATAATTTTTTTCAACTTTGCAGCCCCATCACAAGATCCAGCAAAGGACAAGGGTTTCACATGTATTTTTTGATGGTAAAAAATATTTTTTTTTCTTTCTTTTTTTTTTTATTATTATTTTTTTTTTTTCCAGTGGGTTTTGTCATACATTGATATGAATCAGCCATGGATTTACATGTATTCCCAATCCCGATCCCCCCTCCCACCTCCCTCTCCACCCGATTCCTCTGGGTCTTCCCAGTGCACCAGGCCGGAGCACTTGTCTCATGCATCCCACCTGGGCTGGTGATCTGTTTCACCATAGATAGTATACATGCTGTTCTTTTGAAATATCCCACCCTCACATTCTCCCACAAAGTTCAAAAGTCTGTTCTGTATTTCTGTGTCTCTTTTTCTGTTTTGAATATAGGGTTATCGTTATCACCTTTCTAAATTCCATATATATGTGATAGTATGTTGTAATGTTCTTTATCTTTCTGGCTTACTTCACTCTGTATAATGGGCTCCAGTTTCATCCATCTCATTAGGACTGGTTCAAATGAATTCTTTTTAATGGCTGAGTAATATTCCATGGTGTATATGTACCACAGCTTCCTTATCCATTCATCTGCTGATGGACATCTAGGTTGCTTCCATGTCCTGGCTATTATAAACAGTGCTGCGATGAACATTGGGGTGCACGTGTCTCTTTCAGATCTGGTTTCCTCAGTGTGTATGCTCAGAAGTGGGATTGCTGGGTCATATGGCAGTTCTATTTCCAGTTTTTTAAGAAATCTCCACACTGTTTTCCATAGCGGCTGTACTAGTTTGCATTCCCACCAACAGTGTAAGAGGGTTCCCTTTTCTCCACACCCTCTCCAGCATTTATTGCTTGTAGACTTTTGGATAGCAGCCATCCTGACTGGTGTGTAATGGTACCTCATTGTGGTTTTGATTTGCATTTCTCTAATAATGAGTTATGTTGAGCATCTTTTCATGTGTTTGTTAGCCATCTGTATGTCTTCTTTGGAGAAATGTCTGTTTAGTTCTTTGGCCCATTTTTTGATTGGGTCATTTATTTTTCTGGAATTGAGCTGCAGGAGTTGCTTGTATATTTTTGAGATTAATCCTTTGTCTGTTGCTTCATTTGCTATTATTTTCTCCCAATCTGAGGGCTGTCTTTTCACCTTACTACAGGCCAATATCACTGATGAACATAGATGCAAAAATCCTTAACAAAATTCTAGCAAACAGAATCCAACAACATATTAAAAAAATCATACACCATGACCAAGTGGGCTTTATCCCAGGGATGCAAGGATTCTTTAATATCCGCAAATCAATCAATGTAATACACCACATTAACAAATTGAAAGATAAAAACCATATGATTATCTCAATAGATGCAGAGAAAGCCTTTGACAAAATTCAACACTCATTTATGATTAAAACTCTCCAAAAAGCAGGAATAGAAGGAACATACCTCAACATAATAAAGGCTATATATGACAAATCCACAGCAAGCATCACCCTCAATGGTGAAAAATTGAAGGCATTTCCCCTGAAATCAGGAACAAGACAAGGGTGCCCACTCTCACCACTACTATTCAACATAGTGTTGGAAGTTCTGGCCACAGCAATCAGAGCAGAAAAAGAAGTAAAAGGAATCCAGATAGGAAAAGAAGAAGTAAAACTCTCACTGTTTGCAGATGACATGATCCTCTATATAGAAAACCCTAAAGACTCTACCAGAAAATTACTAGAGCTAATCAATGAATATAGTAAAGTTGCAGGATATAAAATTAACACACAGAAATCCCTTGCATCCCTATATACTAACAATGAAAAAACAGAAAGAGAAATTAAGGAAACAATACCATTCACCATTGCAACAAAAAGAATAAAATACTTAGGAGTATATCTACCTAAAGAAACAAAGGACCTATACATAGAAAACTATAAAACACTGATCAAAGAAATCAAAGAGGACACAAACAGATGGAGAAACATACCGTGTTCATGGATTGGAAGAATCAATATTGTCAAAATGGCTATTCTACCCAAAGCAGTCTATAGATTCAATGCAATCCCTATCAAGCTACCAACAGTATTTTTCACAGAACTAGACCAAAGAATTTCACAATTTGTATGGAAATACAAAAAACCTCGGATAGCCAAAGTAATCTTGAGAAAGAAGAATGGAACTGGAGGAATCAACCTGCCTGACTTCAGACTCTACTACAAAGCCACAGTCATCAAGACAGTATGGTACTGGCACAAAGACAGAAATATAGATCAATGGAACAGAATAGAAAGCCCAGAGATAAATCCACGAACCTATGGACACCTTATCTTTGACAAAGGAGGCAAGGATATACAATGGAAAAAAGACAACCTCTTTAACAAGTGGTGCTGGGAAAACTGGTCAACCGCTTGTAAAAGAATTAAACTAGAACACTTTCTAACACCATACACAAAAATAAACTCAAAATGGATTAAAGATCTAAATGTAAGACCAGAAACTATAAAACTCCTAGAGGAGAACATAGGCAAAACACTCTCCGACATAAACCACAGCAAGATCCTCTATGACCCACCTCCCAGAATATTGGAAATAAAAGCAAAACTAAACAAATGGGACCTAATGAAACTTAAAAGCTTTTGCACTACAAAGGAAACTATAAGTAAGGTGAAAAAAAAAATATTTTCTTTAAAAAAATAAATGAGGATCCCTGTCAAGTAGAAAAACATAAATTACTATAACATAATCATTGTCCTCATCATGTATATATATTTTTTGTTTTTTGTTTTTTTTTTCTCATCATGTATATTTTATAGAAGTTAAATGTGAAGTGTCAGGGACTCACAGACCATCTTGCAATTTTAAATATATTATTCTTGCCAGTATATCTTGAAGAATCAGTTACCTAATAATACAAAATTGACTAAATTGACTTGTTCCCATGGTATTTAAAAACAAATATCTCATTTATTTATTAGATTTTTGAGATGTGTGAGATATAGCAATGGGATGCTCATCCCTGATTATCAAAGCCACCTGGTTGCAGATGCTATTACATAACTTTTATTAATATTTAATTAGATTGGACTATTGAAGAAAAACGAGCTTCCCTGCTGGCTCAAACAGTCAAGAATCTGCCTGCAATTTGGGAGATCCCCGTTTTATCCCCGGATTGGGAGGATCCTCTGGAGAAGAAAACGGCAACCCACTTCAGTATACTTGCCTGGAGAATCCCATGAACAGAGGAACCTGGTGGTCTATGGTCCACGGGATCGCAGAGTCAGACAACTGAGCGACTAACCGCAAATACACACATTGAAGAAAAATATGTCTGCACTGAGGAAAATTACCAATGATAGTCCATATATATTTCCATTTCAATTACCACTTTTATTCTTTTAATGTTTTAGAACAAAAAGACCAACATCTTGCACTAAGACTTTGTGCATCATTTAAAAATGAAGTTGGACTTCGGGTCATACAATTTGATATACATTTCCCCATAGTTTTTCTGAAATAGAAAATAAAAATCTCTTATTGAAAATCTTATGAGATATATTATTTAATTCAGGGAATTGTATCCAACATGGAGTCATATGTTCAGATAATAATATTTTAAACTTGCAAGTTAGGTGTTTAGCTTACTTTCCTGTTTAATTAATATGTTCTCTTAAAAACTTACTAATTATGAATGTGCTATGATTATGACCAATAAATTAGGTTATTTGCTTGGGATTTTCAAAGTTGAAACTTTACAATCATCAACATCAATCTGAAGCCTGTTCCAGTTACACTCATTTGCAATGATTAATTAACCTTGTAGAAAAGTTGACACCACCACTGGGAATAAAGTTTTGTTACTTTTTAACCATGCTTTCTTTTGTATTTAACTACTTAATGTGTATATCTCCTGAGGCCATAATTTAATACTCAGTGATTTCAGAGAGATTTGATTGGTGGAAAATCTTATATATTATTGCTAATGTAAGAACGGGGCTTAGGGAAAGTCAAATTGAATTTATAAATTATCATGCCATGGTCTGTAAGAGTCTGCATTTTTTTCAAGTTATTTTTCCTCAAAATAAACTAGGTTAATTCCATGAAAGAAAAGTGTTCTTGTTCTCCATACCTAGAACAATGCCTGCCACATAGCATATGCATAATAAATTCACATAAATTCATTTTTGAATGATTGAGCTAATCATTTAGTTATAAGCTATCATTACCATTGTGAGGATCTTGTTTCTCTTGAAGTTAGCATTGGTTGATAAGTGTTGTTGTAGCATCAGTTGTTGTTCAGTGGCTAAGTCATGCCTGACTCTTTGTGACCCTGTGTATTGCAGTATGCCAGACATCCCTGTCCTTCACTATCTCCTGGAGTTTGCTCAAACTCATGTCCATTGAGTGGGTGATGCCATCCAACCATTTTGTCCTCTGTCATCCGCTTCTCCTTCCACCCTCAATATTTCCCAGCATCAGGGTCTTTTCAAATGCATCAGCTCTTCGCATCAGGTGGCCAAAGTATCAGAGCTTCAGCTTCAGCATCAGTCCTTCCAATGAATATTCAGGGTTAATTTCCTTTAGGATTGACTGACTTGATCTCCTTTCAGTCCAAAGGACTCTCAAGAGTCTTCTCCAACACCACAGTTCAAAATCATCAATTCTTCAGCACTCAGCTTTCTTTATGATCCAGCTCTCACATCCATGCATTGTAGTGAGATAATAATGGTCAGTTAAATTTGTATAACACTTTAAAATCAGCAATGTAACTTTCAATTCTCAAAGTGCTTTCATTCATTTGAGACTCACAGCAACCTCATAGCAAAAAGAGCATCCATACCTTAATTGCACAGTGATGCAAACCAAGACTCCAGCAAAATGGAGGACTTGGATTGAGCACATATCAGAATTCAAATCCATGTTCTTTTGATTGTGGCATACTTAGGGGCTAGAGGACATCATGACATTGGCTTCTAGAAGGAGTCCGTGATCTCCTACACGGGATTAACAAAACTGCATTTTGTCTGGTGGATGTCTTTTGAAGGAGGGAGTATTCATATTCTGAAAGAAGTGAAGCTTTAGCAGAATCTTGAAGAATTAACAAAACTGGGGAGTGGGAATGGGGAGGACGAGAGTTCCAGGCTCAGTCAATAACCTGTATCCCTTTTTCCACAGTTTTCTATCCTTTCATCTTTTTTTTTTAAAGTAGCTCTCATCCCTTACCTGATATTACAATATATACTCATGTGCTTCTTGACAACCTCACCAACTAGGATGCTAAAAATCAAGTCAAGTTTAACATACTTCCCTGGTGACTCAGTCGGTAGAGACTCTGCCCACAGAGCAGGAAGCCGCCTGCAATACAGGAGATGCAGGTTACATCCCTGGGTCAGAAACACCCCTTGGAGAAGGACATGGCAATTCACTCCAGTATTCTGGGAAATCCCATGGACAGAGGAGCCTGGTGGGCTCTAGCCCGTGGGGTCACAAAAGAGTTGAACACCACTTAATGACTAAACCACCATTTAACATATTTATTTAACATATTTGACATATTCACCAGTGCCTCCCCAACTCTGAGAGAGATTCTGACACATTCTGGGCCCTTAATACATATCTGTAGGTTGAATGAATGCTGAAGGAACCACATGTGCAGTTACAGGGTTCATGACATAGCAGTGGTCCTTTTGGAAAACCGCAAGTCATTCTGTTTCCTTAATAGGCTGAACTGTGTGAAACATTGATGCTGGACTCCTTTTGATGGATTTACATGAAGACTTCGTACAGTTCAACTTGAAATAATGTGGAGGAGATCAGGAACACAAGAGCCCTGGAGGTTGGAAACAATAGAATTGACCAAGTTTGGGATGGACTTACTTAGCATGTTAAGGTAGTTGAATAGGTTTAACTGGTAGTCAATGATAAGCTTTAAGTAGAGAATTAACATGGTCAGTAAATCCCTCTGATGAACAGTAGCAAGTGGATTCAAAGGGAAAATAATGAAAGCCAAAAGACAGCATAGAAGTCATTTTGCCTTCAGCATAGAAGGCAAAAAATAGTAAAGTCTAGAACCTGCTGGTTGGTAGAGGCCTTGACTCAGCCCCATGTAGCAGTGGTTTTCTTTGCAGCCTCTCCTGAATTCCTTCTGTATCACTGAACCTCTATAATCTCCTGAGTAGATACCAGTGTTCCTTTTCACCTTCTTCCCAAGCATGGAAGAACTCAATATATATTCCTTTTCTCATAGCTCAGACACGTTGGATTTACATAAAACTTGAAAGATACATGAAATGGAAAGGAATAAATGAAAACACCTGAGTGTTGGTTTCTGATCTGGCTAAAGCCAATTCACACATCACAAGCTCTCTGACAGCCCACCTCCCTACCTGGTTGAATCCTAGACCTTTCTTCACCCTCTTCCTTTATTAACCTGCTTTGTCTAAAAAAAAACTTAATCAGGCTTTTTTCCATACAAAACTGTTATAAAATTTTTCTTTTTTTTAACCTGATATTATTTAAGTATAAAAATGATTGCTAATATCTGATTACTATGAGAAGCAATGGCTTAAAAAAAATCTATTTTTTTATTAGCATCATTTTCTGCAACATCTATCATCCGACTAGAAAACTATATAATCTTAGTACAAGTTAAGGCATTTTTCAAGAGGAAAAAGATGCACTATTTGTAATTAGCTAGAAATGATACCTGTAGACCAGGACATCCGGAGGTAAACCAGACATAGGTCACCATAGGTATGACTACGAACTCGAAATACAGGCAGTTGCATTTCTTTCCCTAGGAGTGTGTTTGCAACTAGTTGGTTCAGTATACTTCACCAGGACAATGCAATATGCGAAGTCTAAGTATTCTTTAGTAAGGTTAGTCATGCTTATTTTAAAACTTTCCATGCTACAATTGTTAATACTTTGTTCCTTACAGCATTCAAATTTCTACTTGGTATCTTCTGAATGTTGTAAGAATCATATGAAGTAGACAAAGGAAAGGTCAATGTGTGCATTTAACAGATAAAGAAACTGGGGCTCAGAGATATTAGATCAAAAAAGCAATGATGTGAAGTAGGACCACTGACCCTAGAGTCACAACACACATTTTGAGCACTTGTTCACTGTCACTGTTTATAGCAGCGCTACCCAAAGTAGGACCTGCAAATATTTAACTTACATGCAATGCAAGTAGACTTACGGAAACTTTTATAGCAATCAGTGGAATTATTTTGTCTATTGAAATTAATTTAAAAAATCAAGTTTGTACTTTGTAAGCCTTTCTTATTTCTTAATTTGCTTTACTAGTGATTCATATTTATTTCAGCATACAAAACATTGGTCCATGACAAATTAAAACCTTTAAACGTAAATCCTTTACTATAGCTCATTTGAGAAATACTGGGCTCCAGGTGACTAGGCAATTACTTCAGCACTCTGGATTTTAGTTTCTTCACATTTAAAAATTGAAAACATCTCACTCCATGCACCCATTATTTTCCTGATTTCTTGGATCATCTTTATGATCATTACTATACTCTACCTCCAAGAGCCAAGACATGGAGACAACCTAAATGTTCACTGACTGATGAGTCAGTAAAGAAGATGTGGTACATATATACAGTGGGATATTATTTAGCCAAAAAAAGAATGGAAGATACCCATTTGCAGCAACATGAGTGGGCCTGGAGATTACCATTCTAAGTGAAATAAGCCAGATCGAGAAAGACAAATATCATATGATATTGCTTCTATGTGCAATCTAAAAAAATGACCCAAATGAACTTATATGTGAAACAGAAATAGATCCACAGACATAGAAAACAAACTTATGGTTCAAACAGGAAAGGGAGAGGGTAAGAGGGTTAAATTATGAGTGTGTGATTAACATATACACACTACTGTATATAAAATGGATAACCAACAGGAACCTCCTGTGTAGCACAGGGAACTCTACTTGATACTCTGTAATGATCTATAAGGGAAAAAAGTCTAAGAAAGAGTGGATATATGTTTATGTATGGGTTTCTCTGGTAGCTCAAATTGTAAAGAATTTGCCTGCAATGCAGGAGAGCCAGGTTCAATCCCTGGGTTGGGGAGATCCCCTGGAGAAGGGAATGGCTACCCACTCCAGTACCTTTGCCTAAAGAATTCAATGGACAGAGCAGCCTGGAAGGCTACAGTCCATGGGTTCACAGAGAATCGGATACAACTGAGCAACTAGCACTTTCGCTTTTCACATGTGTGTATATAGCTACATGCACAACGGAACCTCTGCTATACACCTGAAACTAACACAATATTCTAAATCAACCATACTCCAATAAAATAACTGAAAACAATATATCTTCCACCATGCAGTGCTGCTGAAATAATTTAAAAAATAACTAACATTTGCATATGTTCTAAGAGTAGTGATTTTAAAATATGCTCAGTAGTAAACTTCAGGAATTGGCAGAAGATGGGACTTGGCAAGTGATTTCAGCACCACAGTCAATTATTAACTTTTCACAGCCTCTTCAAGTCAAGTCGGTTTGCTTTCACTTTTTAAAAGTATTGATCTGGGCTTTAAGATTGCAATTGGGAAAGGTGCCCATTTAAAAAAAAAATCACCTTTTCTCCAGAGCATACAGAATTGTTTTGTATCCATTACCTCAATCTTCACGAAAATGAAAACCACGTAATGTTGGGTTTTATTATTTTGTGAAAGTGAAAGTCGCTCAGTCGTGCTGGACTCTTTGCAGCCCTGTGAACTGTAGGCTCTGTCCATGGAATTCTCTAGGCAAGAATAGTGGACTGGGCTGTCATTCATTTCTCTAGGGGATCTTCCCAACCCAGGGATTCAACCCAGGTCTCTTGCATTGCAGGCAGACTCTTTACCATCTGAGCTATCAGGGAAGCCTCCATTTTTTAACAGATCAAAGAAAAGACTTGCACAGTGGTCTGGATCTCAGCTGGTAAGTGATAAAGCCCGACATCAGCCCAAACCTTAGACTCCATGCCCAGGCCTCTTCCTGGCCATCTGGCAAGTACAAAAAGGGCCTACAGTTGCTAGTGTATTTTCTCTTCTTTTCTACTTGTACTTTTCCTGGGAAAGTCTTGGTTTATGAAAAGAACTTTCAAAAAATAAGTTCAGATTACCGAAAGGACATACTGTGCTCCCAGGTGTCACGTTCAGTCCCTCAGTCTTGTCTGACTCTTTGCGACCTCACGAACTTGAGCCCACCAGGCTCCTCTGTCTGTGGAATTTTCCAGGTAAGAACTTTGGAGTGGGTTGCCATTTCCTACTCCAGGGGATCTTCCCAATCCAGGAATGGGACCCAAGCCGCTTGTGTCTCCTGCACTGGCAGGCTGATTCTTTACCACTAGCACCACCTGGGAAGCCCTGTACTGAGGAAAATCAAATTTGTATTTCCTAAGCAACAAGCACAGACACATCTCCCTATTGAATTTTAACTCTGTGTGTGTGTGTGTGTGTGTGTGTGTGGTGTGATGGGGTGAATTGTGCCCTCCATAAACTTGTATGTTTACGTCCTAATTTATAGGACCCCCCCGAAAGGACCATAGTTGAAGAGAAGGTCTTTAATGAGATAATTGAATTAAATGGGATCATGAAAGTAGGCCTTAATCCACCATGACTGATTATCTTTATCAGAAGAGGAAATTAGCACACAAAAACCAAAAGAGGGAAAATTATGTAAGGACACAGAGAGAACACACCCGTCCAAAACCAAGGATGTGTGTTAGTTGCTCAGTCGTGTCTGACTCTTCATGACCCTATGGGCTGTAGTCCTCCAGGTTCCTCTGTCCATGGGGTTTTCTAGGCAAGAATACTGGAGTGGGTTGCCATTTCCTTCTCCAGGGATCTTACCAATTTAGGGACTGAATCTGGGTCTTCTGCACTGCAATCAGTTACATTACTATCTGAGCCACCAGGGAAGCCCTACAACCCAGGATAGGTGCTTAGCAATTTTTTCTTCCTCGTGGCCCACAGAAGGAACTAACCCTGCCAACACTTTGATCTTAGACCTCTAGCCTCCAGAACTGTGAGAATATAAAATTTTGTTGCTAAGCCCCCTAGTCTGTGATACCTTGTCATGGTAGCCAACGATGTAGTGAGTGTATGATATTTGTAATAGCAGTGTATGGAATCACTGAAGTTATTTTTTATGTGTCAGGTAATAGAAACACATCATATTATTGCCTGCCCCATATTTTCAAGAAATAGTTTGTTCACATTCCACGGCAAATGAGTCACAATTTTGAGCTGCTTTTTCATTTGTTTGTTGTTTTTTTTTTTTCTTTCCAAATTCTGCCTTTTCAGAGGAGTCCTAAAGCCCATAAACAAGTATTTTGTTAACAGAAACTGAATTTTTTTTTTTTTTTTTTTTGAGGCTAGTGAGCCAAATGTCTCTAGAGGCAGTGTGCCTGCCACCCTGTGAGACCATTAGACATTTTCTTCCCTGGATCTTAATATTTCATCTATAGAATAGAGGGTAATAGGGATGCTTTCTAAAGCAATGTGTTATGGCTGTGAGAACATTGAACTCAGAGGAAGATTTTGAATCCAAGTCCTGACTCTGTCACTGTCTGGCTATGCAACATCAGGCCACTGCTTTAGTGTCCCTGAGCTTTTATCTACTCCTGAAATCACAATATGGCTATGAGAACATGGTAAGATAATTCATGTGAAAATACCAGGCACATTGAAGCTCTGAAATGATAGTTGTGTAGTCATTTTGATTTGATCAGAAAACATCTCAAAAGATACTTTGAAATAACTACTAAAGGGCAATTAAGAGTTCATGTATGCAGAAAAAAAATCACTTCAGTCACCCTGCATTTTTATTTCTTAGCAAGATATTTTAAAAGGCAAGAACAATGTCTTCTGGACATCACCATGACATGCCAGAACCTGATGTCAATTGGTGTTAAAATCGTTCATCATCTCCTCTAATATCCCTCTTGCTGGCTGGAATGTCTTGGATATGTCAGAAGTGATTTTACTAGAAACAAGCAGTTCCTAATTCTTGGCCAATAACAATCCACTCTTAAGGAGTTTAAAGCGCTGCTTTGGTAGATTATAATGTAAACTCAAAAATTCCCCCCAAATGTTCTGCTACTAGAGATAAAGGCAGATGCCTTTAATTTCAGATGAGTCATATTGAAGGTATTCCAGATTCTCAAAGAAATGATAAGATCCAAATGGATTCTTGATACTCACAGCTACATCTTTGGGACCGTCTGATGGAGACTAAAGGGTATACCTGTGGAAACCGGAGTTCTCCAAAATAAGACTGGTCCCTGCAGCAGAGATGGATATAGAATTAGCAACTCAGAAAAAGTAAGAAGTGATAGGATAATCCACCTATTCACTCAACAAATACATTTAAAGCATCTGTTAGATACCCAACACTGTGCTCCTAAGAAGGGGACAAAGTTATTTAGCTCTAACTCCCTTCCTCAAATTCAAAAAACTATTGATGACCCAGTGTACAATCTGCTAGAAACAAAGATGAGTATAATAAGGATTCTTTCCTTCAGGAAGAGGCAAGTCACTTTTTACAAACATAAGGGTCAATAGAAAAGTAAATGTCAAGCTACTATTTTATTAATAGAGACCGATAACTCTTGACAGAGTCTGTTAGGAGCCTATAGCTGAAGTGCAAAGCTACGGTCGGATCTCTTGAGTTCCCAGTATCCATGAGATCTAAATCTTGGGTTGGTACCACCTTTGGACTATAGTAAGGGGAAGAGCATCTTTGAAAGTTCCAGAGTTCATTTACTCAGTTTCAGAAAAGCAGAGAAAGAGAGAGTGAAAGTTAGATGGACACAGAAACACAGTAAAAGAGAATGGCAGAGAAATCTGAGGTCATTGAGGAAGGGTTTTTGCTAATTTGACCAATCAGATTAATGACTTCTCCTTTATAGTGCAACTAAAGGAGAGAAACAGTGATTGAAAGGCAAATCAAGGCTTTTCCTTTCCTTTGGTGTTAGAGGAAAGAGAATGAGGGGCAGAGAAATGAATTAGAAAGCTATTGCAATTGGCCAGGTATGAGGGTCTCCAAAAAATATTAACACTGTGGATGATGAGGGTATATCTGTGAGAGATGGCATGAGAAAAAGAAAAAAAAATAAAACAAAACTATAAATATGGAGCTTCTGAACAACAGCAGTAAAGCCTCAAAAAGATATCATGATTTTAAAGCCTCATCAACTGAGCCAATGAGTAATAATTTATTCAACATTTTTAAGCATTACTATGTACATTCACTGCAGCAGACATTGATTTACAGATACAGACAGAATCCCTAAGTGCAAAAAACACACACAAAAACACGTACACTTCCAGCACAGGCTACATCCATAAAAGCACAACTGAAATACAACATGGCAATTTCCATGAGGAATGCACATGCCAGAACCAGGCAAATGAAAAAGGAACAACATGTTGTAATCTAGGATGTGAAGTAAGTCTCCACAAAGAGGGGGCATGAGAAAGGGCTGCCTGAGCAAGTGATTAAGCTAAAGAAGAGACATTAACTTAGCCAAAGGAAAGAAAGCGTGGCAGATCCTACTGTATCCTGAGAACCATTCATTCATGTCTACTGAGTTCCTACTATAGTTGAAGATACAAGAGTGCATAGCAGAGAAAAATCTCCAGTGTTAGGAAGATTTCATTGTTGTTACGCAAGAGGAGGAGGACAAACAAATACACAAGTAAATGGTCAAGATATTTTTATTTTCTTCATCAATAAAATGAGCAGGTGTCATAGTTCTAGGAGGCAGGGGTCAGGGAAAGTACCCTTAGATCATGACAGCTCAGAAAGATTCAGGCATAGAGTGGTGAGAGAAAGAACGTTCCAGACAAACAGTAACAGGAGCAAATGCCCAGAGCTTAAATCAACCTGGAAGATTCAAGACACAGTTGGCAACCTCACAGGGTTGAAGCTTGTGAGTAGAGGGAAGCATAGAAGGAGAGATGATGGAAGAAATACTAGTGGCCAGACCATGTAAGACCTAGGGATGTATGACATGACGGGAGCCTAGAGAAGGTAGGAGAAGCTGGAGCAGGAACCCATAGGGCAGAACATCAGGGACCAATGGTGACCCACTGTGGAATTAGGACTTCCACCCACTGCCCTGGTCTACTTGGGCTGTTGTAGCAGAACACAATAGACTACGTGACTTACGAGCAATGGAAGTATTTTCGTTTTCACAGTTCTGGAGGCTGGAAAGTCTAAGATCAAAATGTCAGGGGATTCAGTGTTGGGTTAAGACCAGCTTCCTCACAGATGACTGTCTTCTCACTGTGTCTTCACGTAGAGGAAGAAGGGAAGAATCTTCCTGGGATCTCTTTTATAAGGGCACTAATCTCATTCATGAGGGTTCTGTTGTCATGACACCATCACCTGCCAAAACCCCCCACCTCTAAACACAATCACCTTGGGGGTTAGAATTCCATATGTGAATTTAAGGGGGACATAAACATTCATCCCATGGTACTCACTTTAATTGGAAACTAGTAAAGAGGGAGTTGGTGATGGACTGGTAAGCCTGGTGTGCTGCAGTCCATGGGGTCACCAAGAGTGGGACATGACTGAGCAACTGAACGGAACTGAACTGGAAGAGGAACTAGATGGGGAGAAAGTTCTAACTTCAGTTTTGTTGATCTGTACTCTCACCCAAGGGCTTTCCAGGTGGCACTAGTGGTAAAGAATCCGCCTGCCAGAGCAGGAGACACAAGAGACACCAGTTCAATCCCTGGGCCCGGAAGATCCCCTGGAGGAGGGCATGGTAACCCAGTCCAGTACTCTTGCCTGGAGAATCCCATGGACAGAGGAGCCTGACAGGCTAAGTCCATGGGGTGCAAAGAATCAGACACAAGCGACTGAGCACGCAAGCCTGAATTCACTCTAACCCAAATACTATCCAGCCTTTCATCAAATTAAAAATCGTCTATGAGAGTTGTTCACAACAGACAAGATTTGGGATTAAGTATCAATAAACTGTCTATGTGGGCCTGGAATCCAAGCCCAACAATCATCCAGAAAGAGGCAAATTCACAGGTTTTCTTTTCCTCCTTTCACAAGCCCCTTGGACACAGAATGTCCTCTGTGAACCAGCCAGGAGAAAGAAATCTGGCTTTACAGTGCATGTAATCTGGAAAGCAAGGAAAGAAACATTTAAGCTGTTATTCAAACAAGTTTCATTCCAATTACTACTTTCCTCTATGTCAAAATCAATTATTCTCACTTTTGACACAGCCAATGCTTGCCAAGGTGATTGGGGGATATGCCTCCATATTTTTTTCCTTTTTTTTTTTTTTTTTTAATGGGGGGTTGCTTTTGGTTGTGGCTTGTTCTATAATGTTGTTGTTGACTTTTCCCACTGCAGTCAGCACCACAGAGTTGCTTTTACACGGCCATAAAATAAAATGAATGTACACAGGAAAGGGAGCCTTGCTCCAAGTCAAGTACTGGACAGCTCAGCTTAATATGCACTCAGTTTCACAAGCAGAGACCTGTTTATTCTCATGGCTTAAAGACGAAGTGACCGTTCACTTTGTGACACTCTCCCCCAATGCCAGCACCAGGTCCCTGCTAGGCAAGGGATGACAGTCCAGGTCAGTTTTGCTTTGTGATCCTTGGAGAAATGCTAGTCCCCAGGCAACTTTAAGGGCTTCCCTGGGGGCTCAGATGGCAAAGCGTCTGTCTGCAATGCGGGAGACCCAGGTTCGATCCTTGGGTTGGGAAGATCCCCTGGAGAAGGAAATGGCAGTACTCTTGCCTGAAAAATTCCATGTACTGAGGAGCCTGGTAGGCTACAGTCCATGGGGTCGCAAAGAATCGGACATGACTAAGTGACTTCACTTTCACTTTCAGGCAACTTTGATGGGCTAATTGAGACAGTACCCTGAGTTAATCACACCACAGTGGGGTGTCTGTCGCCGCCTTCATGAAGCTATCAGCTGAGGTTGTGGAGTCTTCCTGACAAAGAGAAAAGGGAAGGGAAAGGAGAAGGCTGAAGTATTTCCTAATCTGTGGGTTATTAGATTGAATTTGACCAATGTTCCTGCAGTCTAGTCGGATCCCTTTTTGTTCCACGGTTTTCAATTGCCTTGTGTCGGTTTTTGCCCTGTCTTCTAAAAGCTGGGCATGAATTTCAAAATGGTGGTCAACTGCATGCTTTCAATAATCAATTTTTTTTTTCATTTACTTTTATTAGTTGGAGGCTAATTAATTTACAATATTGTAGTGGTTTTTGCCATACATTGACATGAATCAGCCATGGATTTACATGTGTTCCCCATCCCGATCCCCCCTCCCACCGCCCTCCCCATCCCATCCCTCTGGGTCTTCCCAGTGCACCAGCCCTGAGCACTTGTCTCATGCATCCAACCTGGGCTGGTGATCTGTTTCACCCTTGATAGTATACTTGTTTCAATGCTATTCTCTCAGAACATCCCACCCTCGCCTTCTCCTACAGAGTGCCAAAGTCAGTTCTGTACATCAAATTTTTTAAAAAATTAATTTAGCTGCAGTTTCAAGTGAAAATGAAAGTTACTCAGTTGTGTCCAACTCTTTGTGACCCCACAGACTATAGCCGGCCAGGCTCTTCTGTCCATGGGATTCTCTAGGCAAGATTACTGGAGTGGGTTGCCATTTCCTTCTCCAGAGGATCTTCCTGACCCAGGGATGGAACCCATGTCTCCCGCATCGCAGGAAGATTCTCTACCATTTGAGCCACCAGGGAAGTCCTATTAAATCGTATATTCTTTCGTAGCCACACCCTGATGGACCCGAAGAAATCAAATTTAAAATTCAGTGAGGTGGCGGTGGGGAAGATGTGGGAAGGGTCAAGGAAAACTCTACTTGTTTTTATGTTACAGTCAAATTGAATGAATTTCTGTCCTCTGTTTATCTCCTGCTTTTTATCATATTCAAGTCTTTGTTCATTGTATTCTCACACACTTGTCTTAGTTCTAGCTACTATAACAAATTACCATAGACTGTCTGAAGCAACAACCATTTCTTTCTCACAGTTTTGTAGGTTGGGAAGTTTAAGATCAAGGTTTCAGCAGATTCAGTGTCTGATGAGAGCCCACTTCCTGCTTGCAGCTCTATGCACATGTTTTCAGTTGCTCAATCATGTCTGACTCTTGGCTCTATGGACTGTAGCCTTCCAGGCTCCTCTGCCATGGAATTTTTCAGGCAAGAATACTGTAGTGTGGGGCATCATTTCCTACTCCAGGGGATCTTCCTGACTCAGGGATTGAACCCTCTTCTCTTGTGTCTCCTGCATTGACATGTGTATTCTTCACCTGGGCTTGAGGTTGGCTGTCTTCAATTAGGTCCCTGACTCTTGACTTAATTATCTCCCTAGGTCCCATCTCCATTTGTCACATTGACAATTAGAGCTTTAATATATGAATTTTGGAGGGACACAAACATTCAGTTGATAGCATTCTGTTCTTGGCCTCTCAAAATCTTTGTCCTTCTCAAATGCAAAATAGACTCACTTCATCCTTCATTTCATGAGTTAAGTCTCCCAAAGTCTCAACTCATTCTAGCATCAACTCTAAAGTCTGAAGATCAAAGTCTCATCTAGATTCTAAAGATGTAAATCAGACATGGGTGAGACTCAAGGTGTGATTCACCCTGAAGCAAAATTCCTCTCTAGCTGTGGACCTGTGCAAACAAACAAGTCGTGTGCTTTCAAAATAGGATGACGGGACAAGCATAGGATAGACATTCTCATTTCGAAAAGGGAGAAATTGGATAAAAGGAAGGATGATGGGTCTCAAGGAAGTCCAAAACCTAGCAAGGCAAACTCCATGAGATATTAAGTCTTAAGAATAATCCTCTTTGGTTCAGTACTCTTCCTTTCAAACCCACTGGGGTGGAGGTTCTACACCTGGCATTCTGAAAAGGATAGATCTCTCCTTCATGGTTCCAGGTGACCCTGCCCCAAAGCTTTGGGTAGAGGTGGTCTAGCCTATTGAAACCAAGATAATGCCCAACCTTTTAAAAATGAGGGATAGCCCTGATGGTCACTGAATTGCCTTTGGGGTCATTATCCTTTGTCCTGAAGAATAGCTCTGTTGTCTTACCTGTAAGATCCAGAAAGTTCAACAGCTTTCTTCCATTCCATCCTGCCTCCATCCCCTTCTGTTTAACCTGACAGTATCCCTGCTATGGTAACTGATTAAGTCCCCAGTTCATACCCACCCTAGTGTCTTTATCACATGGTCAGTCCACTGTATCCCTAGCGTTCTCTTCCTAATACGCTTTCTTATTTTTTATGATAATTTTTAACTGGTAATTTTTAACTCTTTAAGTTCTGGTTCCTTTTTTGTCAAACAATTCCATTTTCAATACATTTCTTTTTTCAGATTTTGCTATTAGAAGTCATGTGCCCATGCTAAGTAGCTTCAGTCATGTCCAATTCTTTGCAACCCTGTGGACTGTAGCCCACCATCCTCCTCTGTCCATGGAGTTCTCCAGGCAAGAATACTGGAGGAGGTTGTCAAGCCCTCCTCCAGAGGATCTTCCTGACCTAGGGATCAAACCCACGTCTCCTGCAGCTCCTGCATTGCAAGCAAATTCTTTACGACTGAGTCACTGGGGAAGCCCTATTAGAAGGCAATAGAAACCAAATCACTTCTTTATTTTTTTTTATTTTTTATTTTTTTCATGTTTTGTTTTTTTTTTATTAGTTGGAGGCTAATTACTTCACAACATTTCAGTGGGTTTTGTCATACATTGATATGAATCAGCCATAGATTTACACGTATTCCCCATCCCGATTCCCCCTCCCACCTCCCTCTCCACCCGATTCCCCTGGGTCTTCCCAGTGCACCAGGCCCAAGCACTTGTCTCAGGCATCCCACCTGGGCTGGTGATCTGTTTCACCATAGATAGTATACATGCTGTTCTTTTGAAATATCCCACCCTCACCTTCTCCCACAGAGTTCAAAAGTCTATTCTGTATTTCTGTGTCTCTTTTTCTGTTTTGCATATAGGGTTATCGTTGCCATCTTTCTAGATTCCATATATATGTGTTAGTATGCTGTAACGTTCTTTATCTTTCTGGCTTACTTCACTCTGTATAATGGGCTCCAGTTTCATCCATCTCATTAGGACTGATTCAAATGAATTCTTTTTAATGGCTGAGTAATATTCCATGGTGTATATGTACCACAGCTTCCTTATCCATTCATCTGCTGATGGGCATCTAGGTTGCTTCCATGTCCTGGCTATTATAAACAGTACCGTGATGAACATTGGGGTGCACGTGTCTCTTTCAGATCTGGTTTCCTCAGTGTGTATGCCCAGAAGTGAGATTGCTGGGTCATATGGCAGTTCTATTTCCAGTTTTTTAAGAAATCTCCACACTGTTTTCCATAGCGGCTGTACTAGTTTGCATTCCCACCAACAGTGTAAGAGGGTTCCCTTTTCTCCACACCCTCTCCAGCATTTATTGCTTGTAGACTTTTGGATAGCAGCCATCCTGACTGGCGTGTAATGGTACCTCATTGCAAATCACTTCTTTAATGTTTTGTTTAGAAAGCTCTTTAGTTAAATACCCAATTTTATCACTTGCTAGATTTATCTTTTACAATGCACTAGAATACCAACACAGTTCAGCCAAGGTATTTTCCGTTTTATGATCAAAGATCACCTTTTCTCCTTGTCCAATGGTTGTTTATCAATTCCATCTAAGACTTCACCAGAATAGCCTTTACCTGCCATGCGTCTATCAATCCTCTGTTCATAATAATTTATGCATTTTCTAAGTAGATGGACGCTTTCTCTGTAGTTCTCCTCTTTTCTTTCTGAATACTCATCAGACTCACCTTTGTAGCAATCTTGGCTTTCTCTAACACGCATCCCAAACTCTTCCAGCCTTTACCTGTAACCCAGATCCAAAGCTACTTCCACATTTTAATGTATTTGTTGCAGTGGCAGTCCATTCTCCATATTAAATTACTGTCTTAGGTCAGACTACTATAACAAATACCATAGAATAGATAACTTAAACAATGGGCATTTATGTCTCACAGTTCTGAAGGCTGGAAAGTCCAAGATCAGGGTGCCAGCACATTCAGTGTCTGATGAGAGATCCTTCCTTGCTTTTCAGGTGGTCACTTCCTTTCTGAGTTCTCACATGGCTAAGAGAGATCATCTCTATGGTGTCTCCTTATAAGGAAACTGATCCCACTCATGAGGGCTCCACCCTCATAATCTAATAACTTCTTAAAGTTTTCGCTTCCAAATATTATCACACTGGGATTTAGGGCTTGAACATGTGAATTTGGAGGGAATGCATACAGTCCCTTGCAGAAGAATTTAAAAAGGTTGCCTAATGTACACAGTTTAGTTAAGATTTACTGTTCTCCAAAGAACTTTCTTTCTAGACACACACACACAGGTGTGTGTGTGTGTATATATATATATATATATATATATATATATATATATATATATATATATATATATATATATATAGGGCAGAAAGAGAAGGGGGACCACAGAGGATGAAATGGTTGGGTGGCATCATTGACTCAATGGACATGAGTTTGAGTAAACTCCAGGAGACAGTGAAGGACAGGGAAGCATAGATTGCTACAGTTCATGGGGTAACAAAGAGTTGGACAGAACTGAACAACAACAAATAAATATCTACATACACAGATGTATTTTTCTTTGTATTGATTTTAATTAAATGTCATCATTGACAACATACATTATAGTGTTTTTGGCAAACTTGGAGATTTATGAAAATGTTGAGTATTTATCCCATGTTGACATCAAAATTTTCACTCCTTTTAATGTTATTTTCTAAAATTCTTTGCTCTTAGATTTGTTTGTACATCCATGAGTTGATTGTATTTGAAACATACACCAGAAATATCATTGCTATGCTCCACATTTAATATTTTTTAATTCTTCTGGAAGAATATCTGAGACTCACAGTTAGTCAAGGAGGGAAGAAATGGAGATCTTTTTTTAACTCTTTTATACACAAAGAAAGTAAGTCATTTAGAGACAGAGTGATCAAGAATCTTTTTTTTTTTTCCAATATTTTTTTGATGTGGATCATTTTTAAACTTTATTAGGTTTGTTACAATAGTGTTTATGTTCTATATTTTGGTTTTATGGCCATCAGGCATGTGGGATCTTAGTTCCCCAACCATGAATCAAACACACATACCCTTCATTTAAAGGCAAAGTTTTAACCACTGGACCACTAGGGAAGTCCCTGATTTGGGACATTTTGAAGTAGTGATGGTGACTGTCTTGTTTATTTCTCATCCCTCCATTTCATCAGTAGTATATAATAACTGCCTACCCCTTGTTTAATGAATGACTAAATTTCAATCAACCAGTTAATTAGTTGTAGAAGATATACCATTCCTTATTGTTAGCACTGCTGCTACATTTTTGGTCTCCAAAATCTCCAGATGTACAATCCCATGCTAAGTGCACATAGGCGCATAGATACAGTCAATAACACACTGCTTTTGTCACAAACAAACACTTCATGCGGCTTCCCTGGTGGCTCAGTGGTAAAGAATCTGCTTGCCAATACAATGCAGGAGACGTGAGTTCAATTTCTGGGTTGAGAAGATCCTCTGGATAAGGAAATGGAAACCCACTCCAGTTTTCTTGCCTGGGGAATCCCACGGAAAGAGGAGCCTGGTGGGCTACAGTTCATAGGGTCGCAAAAGAGTCAGACATGACTTAGGAAGTGAACAACAACAAACAACAGCAAAACATTTCATAAATATCATCATCTAAAGACACTGACAATTTCTTTTAAAGGGCACAAAATCATTATCATTAGGAAAAGAAGACTTTTCCTTGAAGTTCTTAAAATTATTATATAGCTTTAAGGTGTTCATTAGATATCTGTGGGAGGCAGGTAAAGGGTACGCACGATGTTTTGATGACGATGGCCCTAGAAGTTCTTATTCTGATCTCTGCTTCCTTGTCTGGGCTCTTATTGCTGTCAAGGCACCTAATGTGGACTAGTGTGATGCCTACTAAGACCAAGTTTCATGGTCTGGAAAATTTCTCTGCAAGCACCACCACTGGCTACCTCTGAGATACCCAGGGAGAAACCCAGAAGCTAAGTGCAGTCTGGTCCCAAGTAAGAGACCAACCTCTACCCCAGAGGTGTTTATTTTTCTTTTAATCAATTATTGAAGCAACACAGACATACAGAAATGCCGAGGGCTCTCTCCCAAAGCACCAGTGGAGTGAGCTTAGAGAAGCCAGCAGGATCCCCTGGTGAGCCCCAGCAGAGCTTGAGACAGCCCTGGGCTTTCTCAGCTCTGAGCTCAGCATTCAATGGCTCACCCAAAGGCCTTCCCAGTGAACTCTGTCCCATTGATATTGGACATTACAGGAAAAGATAATAATCGGTCTTCCTGGCCCCCGTGGTTTGTAAAGGATGGATATGCCTGTGAGCTGCTGTCTACCCAAGGGTGCAAGGTTGCAATAGATGGATTTAATATTAGACTCATAGAATCAAAGGTAGAATAGAGTGAGCCATCTCTGTATTCCCTTCCACTGATGGTTTTCTATCCACTGTTGAAAGATTCCTGGGGGCCTCAACCCCCTTATAAGGCAGACATTTCACTGCTTCAAAAATCTTAATTGCTATTCATATCTGCTAAAATATAACACAACATGACCTCACATTGTCCATTGTTTTGCCCTGTGGAGGTAAAACAGATGGGAACTAGAGCTTTAGTTTTCATACGATCTCTTCAAATATTTAAAGACAGGAGTCCTATAGCCATAACCCAACTTCATTCCTCGTCTGCTCCAGCGTGGTTCTCACCCTCACCAAAACTGCTCAGTGTGACCAGCAATGAACTTTCAAATAATAAACAGATTTTGTTCTTGTGCTGTTGAACCCCCTGGCTGTATTTGAGAGGCATAATTACTCCCTCCTTGAAATATCTCTCTTGACACAAATTTTTTCCCCCCAGTTTTCCACCCACCATGGCACAGTCACCCCCCTGCGTTGGTCTTCCCTGCTTCAATCATCTGTTAAGTGTTGACATTCCTCTGGGTTCTAGCCTTAACTCTGCTTCCTTCTCACCTTCTGAATTTGCCCTCCAGAAATGCATCCATGCCTCTTCTCTCATTTAAACATTGATGATCCCCAAACTTCATTCTGTCTTTGAGCATCATGTGACCATATTCAGCATCACATAAAAACACCTCACAGGGGTCTCAAACTTAGTAAGTGCAAAACTGAAATAGCTGCTTTCCTGGCAAAAATGACTTCCTCCTCTTCTGTGTTCTTGCTCTCCTCCTCCTGGGTTTCCCAGCTTAATAATTACTCTACCATCTAACTCCTCAATGACGTGGTTAAAAAAGAAAAGAAAAGAAAAGAAAAGAAAACAGGAAGCTATCCTGGCCGAAGTCATTTGTCCACAATTTTTCATCAAATAAAGAAGGAAAAGAGTTTAGATCCAAGGCTCCCATTTTCTTCATACATTTACTTTTGTACATTTCCTCAGGTAAATGTATGCAAATATAACTTTTCAGTGACTTTTAGAGAGTACTTACTATTATGTGTTGAGACTAATTTCAGTGACAGAGACAATATTTTCATTCCATTCCATTTAACATCATCTTCATATAAATACAGAGCTTTGATCCATGCTACAATTTGTTGTGAAGTCTGTTTCTGTCAAGGAGTGGTGAGGCAACAGGCAAAGTTCACAGCTGAGGCCAGGCACACTTTGGCAACAGTTAGCTTAAACAAGGAGAACTTTGACACTTGCAATAAGGGGAAACCTTTTCATGAATCGCTGCTTTATTGAAACCTTGCCCAGCAGATGCAGTTTAAGTGGAAAGGGAATTTCTGCTGCTGTTTATAGGACTGTAGGGGTCAGATGTCAACCAGGGCCTTCTTAAAATGGACTGGAAGAACTTCCCTCTTCGATGTCAGTCTCCATATTTTCACTTATGACAACTATTTAGGAATTCAATAACTCTGCTAAGGAAGGCATGATGCCTTTTACAGCCTGAAAGCCTGAGGGGTTGCCATGGATTTGAACTTCAGAGTTTCCACAGCATTTCTAAATATTTGCAGAGAACCATTTCCTGCCTTGAGAATGACAAAAGTCTAACTTGGAGACCGAACATTTTAGTACCGGTCAATTATTTCAGAAGAGTTGTACTTTGTTGAAATACACACTCAAATATGCTACAACAACATTTTGGGCTTGGCAAGCTCTCCCAATCTAAGAAGTTCAAAATAAAGGCTGAATACTTCGACTTTAGAGCTCTCAGTAATGTCGGATAGCACAGTGAGGCTGTTACATAGGAGGCCATTCTCTAGAAACAAGTGGTGAAAATTGTGCATGAAATCCTCTATTCAGGAGAATACAACCTGGTATTATCCTAAAATGGACATGATTAGGTGAATGCATTCAGATTGAATAACATTTCCTCCCCAATCCAGCTTCTTAACCTTCAACTGCCTCTCTAATGATTTCATTATTCAGATTTATGAAATTTAACTTTTTTGCCACCTTTTGCTGCCCAAAGCGTGCAAACTGTTGCTAAGATCTGCTAGATATTCCAAGAACGAATTGTCCAGTGTTTCGCTTTTGCTTGACATATCAAAGACATTCACTCTGCAGAAAGGAAATAGTAGGCATCACTTATAATTTTCCTGGGTCATATTCCAAATGAAGTCCTTTGTACACCTTATCTCTTAATTTCCATGACTACTCTGAGAGGCAGAACATTTCTAAAATAAGTGATATACTCTGTGAGAGTGCAAAACAGACTCAAGATAAAGATGTCATTAAATTTATTCTCTGCAGGAGAAATCTAAAGCTCAGAGTATTTAGATAACTCTCTCAAGGGCAAGCAACTAAGGAGTAGCAGAGGGTTGGGGATTTTATTTCAATAGACCCAACTCCAAAGCTCATGAAGCTTCCACTACATCATCAATAGAATTGTCATCATTGGCCACGTGACAAGTGGTCCATAGGAGAACTGAAGGCAGAGGGGCAGAGGCTGCTCAGGGGAGAAGCAAGAAGCAGCTACCGGATGGAGAATGCCAAACCAGGAGAGAGAAAAGCCTCTTTTTCATATATACCCCAAAGCAAGCACTGTTGGTATTTTGGATGGGATAGTTCTTCATCGGGCAGAACTGCCCTCATATTGCTGGATGTTTTTTAGCACGCTCTACCCACATACTTTATGCCAGTAACATCCCCTGCCAGTCACGAAGAAAACTACCTTCTATATTTCCAAAAGTGCCCTAAGGGAGAAGCACTGCCCGCAGTTGAGAACATAACTTAGAGGAAGAGGAAAGATAATCCTAATGATTACGGATGCTATTATCCTCATTTTACAGAAGAGAAAACTCTAAGTTCAGGTTTATACTTTTGGGATGGAACCTATCAGCGAACAACACTAAATGTTTTTCTGTTAACCCAGTGATACCGTTGTCTGAATCAGTTTGATGTTTCTCTTCTTGCCGAGACTATCATTTCTTTTACTTAAAGAGTTGTTTTAGGCCAGAAGGGAATGGCAGGACATACTGAAAGTAATGAAAGAGAATAACCTACAACCTAGATTACTGTATCCAGCAAGGCTCTCATTCAGATATGAAGGAGAATTCAAAAGCTTTACAGATAAGCAAAAGCTGAGAGAATTCAGCACCACCAAACCAGCTCTTCAACAAATGCTAAAGGATCTTCTCTAGACAGGAAATGCAGAAAGGTTGTATAAACGTGAACCCAAAACAACAAAGTAAATGGCAACGGGACCACACCTATCAATAATTACCTTAAATGTAAATGGGTTGAATGCCCCAACCAAAAGACAAAGATTGGCTGAATGGATACAAAAACAAGACCCCTATACATGCTGTCTACAAGAGACCCACCTCAAAACAAGAGACACATACAGACTAAAAGTGAAGGGCTGGAAAAAAATATTTCATGCAAACGGAGACCAAAAGAAAGCAGGAGTCGCAATACTCATATCAGATAAAATAGACTTTCAAATAAAGGATGTGAAAAGAGACAAAGATCATCATACATAATGATCAAAGGATCAATCCAAGAAGAAGATATAACAATTATAAATATATATGCACCCAACATAGGAGCACTGCAATATGTACGGCAAACACTAACGAGTATGAAAGAGGAAATTAATAGTAACACAATAATAGTGGGAGACTTTAATACCCCACTCACAACTATGGATAGATCAACTAAGCAGAAAATTAACAAGGAAACACAAACCTTAAATGACACAATGGACCAGCTAGACCTAATTGATATCTATAGGACATTTCACCCCAAAACAATCAACTTCACCTTTTTCTCAAGTGCACACGGAACCTTCTCCAGAATAGATCACATCCCGGGCCATAAATCTGGTCTTGGAAAATTCAAAAAAATTGAAATCATCCCAGTCATCTTTTCTGACCACAATGCAGTAAGATTAGATCTCAATTACAGGAAAAAAATTGTTAAAACTTCAAACATATGGAGGCTAAATAACACGCTTCTGAATAACCAACAAATCATAGAAGAAATCAAAAAAGAAATCAAAATATGTATAGAAATGAATGAAAATGAAAACACAACAACCCAAAACCTATGGGACACTGTAAAAGCAGTGCTAAGGGGAAGGTTCATAGCATTACAGGCTTACATCAAGAAACAAGAAAAAAGCCAAATAAACAACCTAACTCTACACCTAAAGCAATTAGAGAAGGAAGAAATGAAGAACCCCAGGGTTAGCAGAAGGAAAGAAATCTTAAAAATCAGGGCAGAAATAAATGCAATAGAAACTAAAGAGACCATAGCAAAAATCAACAAAGCTAAAAGCTGGTTTTTTGAAAAAATAAACAAAATTGACAAACCATTAGCAAGACTCATTAAGAAACAAAGAGAGAAGAACCAAATTAACAAAATTAGAAATGAAAATGGAGAGATCACAACAGACAACACTGAAATACAAAGGATCATAAGAGACTACTACCAGCAGCTCTATGCCAATAAAATGGACAACTTGGATGAAATGGACAAATCCTTAGAAAAGTATAACTTTCCAAAACTGAACCAGGAAGAAATAGAAGATCTTAACAGACCCATCACAAGCAAGGAAATCGAAACTCATCAAAAATCTTCCATCAAACAAAAGCCCAGGACCAGATGGCTTCACAGCTGAATTCTACCAAAAATTTAGAGAAGAGCTAACACCTATCTTACTCAAACTCTTCCAGAAAATTGCAGATGAAGGTAAGCTTCCAAACTCATTCTATGAGGCCACCATCACCCTAATTCCAAAATCAGACAAAGATGCCACAAAAAAAGAAAACTACAGGCCAATATCACTGATGAACATAGATGCAAAAATCCTTAACAAAATTTTAGCAAACAGAATCCAACAACATATTAAAAAAATCATACACCATGACCAAGTAGGCTTTATCCCAGGAATGCAAGGATTCTTTAATATCCACAAATCAGTCAATGTAATACACCACATTAACAAATTGAAAGATAAAAACCATATGATTATCTCAATAGATGCAGAGAAAGCCTTTGACCAAATTCAACACTCATTTACGATTAAAACTCTCCAGAAAGCAGGAATAGAAGGAACATACCTCAACATAATAAAAGCTATATATGACAAACCCACAGCAAGCATCACCCTCAATGGTGAAAAATTGAAAGCATTTCCCCTGAAATCAGGAACAAGACAAGGGTGCCCACTCTCACCACTACTATTCAACATAGTGTTGGAAGTTTTGGCCACAGCAATCAGAGCAGAAAAAGAAGTAAAAGGAATCCAGATAGGAAAAGAAGAAGTGAAACTCTCACTGTTTGCAGATGACATGATCCTCTACATAGAAAACCCTAAAGACTCTTCCAGAAAATTACTAGAGCTAATCAATGAATATAGTAAAGTTGCAGGATATAAAATTAACACACAGAAATCCCTTGCATCCCTATATACTAACAATGAAAAAACAGAAAGAGAAATTAAGGAAACAATACCATTCACCATTGCAACAAAAAGAATAAAATACTTAGGAGTATATCTACCTAAAGAAACAAAGGACCTATACATAGAAAACTATAAAACACTGATGAAAGAAATCAAAGAGGACACAAACAGATGGAGAAACATACCGTGTTCATGGATTGGAAGAATCAATATTGTCAAAATGGCTATTCTACCCAAAGCAATCTATAGATTCAATGCAATCCCTATCAAGCTACCAACGGTATTTTTCACAGAACTAGACCAAAGAATTTCACAATTTGTATGGAAATACAAAAAACCTCGAATAGCCAAAGTAATCTTGAGAAAGAAGAATGGAACTGGAGGAATCAACCTGCCTGACTTCAGACTCTACTACAAAGCCACAGTCATCAAGACAGTATGGTACTGGCACAAAGACAGAAATATAGACCAATGGAACAGAATAGAAAGCCCAGAGATAAATCCACGAACCTATGGATACCTTATCTTTGACAAAGGAGGCAAGGATATAGAATGGAAAAAAGACAACCTCTTTAACAAGTGGTGCTGGGAAAACTGGTCAACCACTTGTAAAAGAATGGAACTAGAACACTTTCTGACACCATACACAAAAATAAACTCAAAATGGATTAAAGATCTAAATGTAAGACCAGAAACTATAAAACTCCTAGAGGAGAACATAGGCAAAACACTCTCTGACATAAATCACAGCAAGATACTCTATGACCCACCTCCCAGAATATTGGAAATAAAAGCAAAACTAAACAAATGGGACCTAATGAAACTTAAAAGCTTTTGCACTACAAAGGAAACTATAAGTAAGGTGAAAAGACAGCCCTCAGATTGGGAGAAAATAATAGCAAATGAAGAAACAGACAAAGGATTAATCTCAAAAATATACAAGCAACTTCTGCAGCTCAATCCCAGAAAAATAAATGACCCAATCAAAAAATGGGCCAAAGAACTAAACAGACATTTCTCCAAAGAAGACATACAGATGGCTAACAAACACATGAAAAGATGCTCAACATCACTCATTATTAGAGAAATGCAAATCAAAACCACAATGAGGTACCATTACACACCAGTCAGGATGGCTGCTATCCAAAAGTCTACAAGCAATAAATGCTGGAGAGGGTGTGGAGAAAAGGGAACCCTCTTACACTGTTGGTGGGAATGCAAACTAGTACAGCCACTATGGAAAACAGTGTGGAGATTTCTTAAAAAACTGGAAATAGAACTGCCATATGACCTAGCAATCCCACTTCTGGGCATACACACTGAGGAAACCAGATCTGAAAGAGACACATGCACCGCAATGTTCATCGCGGCACTGTTTATAATAGCCAGGACATGGAAGCAACCTAGATGTCCATCAGCAGATGAATGGATAAGGAAGCTGTGGTACATATACACCACGGAATATTACTCAGCCATTAAAAAGAATTCATTTGAATCAGTCCTAATGAGATGGATGAAACTGGAGCCCCTTATATAGAGTGAAGTAAGCCAGAAAGATAAAGAACATTACAACATACTAACACATATATATGGAATCTAGAAAGATGGTAACGATAACCCTATATGCAAAACAGAAAAAGAGACTTTTGAACTCTGTGGGAGAAGGTGAGGGTGGGATGTTTCAAAAGAACAGCATGTATACTATCTATGGTGAAACAGATCACCAGCCCAGGTGGGATGCATGAGACAAGTGCTCAGGCCTGGTGCACTGGGAAGACCCAGAGGAATCGGGTGGAGAGGGAGGTGGGAGGGGGGATCGGGATGCGGAATACGTGTAAATCTATGGCTGATTCTTATCAATGTATGACAAAACCCACTGAAATGTTGTGAAGTAATTAGCCTCCAACTAATTAAAAAAAAAAAGAGTTGTTTTGTAGGCACACGTGTAAATCATTTGCTTTCTAGAATAGGATGTGAGTCTTCTACATTATTCAGATCATATTCCCATGATAGGTGCTCAAGTAATCAGCCAAAGTTGATTTTCTATTTAACTGACTAAAGACAAGATTCTAATAAAACAACCCTTAGTGCAATTTCTGTTTGGGAGCCTGAACAGGAAAGACTTCATGAAGTAGGTGGTGATCTGATGAATATTAATTTTATATTCAACATTAAGATTACATTTAATATTTTATTTGAGAGGGGACTGATAGATTGGAAAAGGCACTGTGATGGAGAACAAAGCAGACATTGGAAAGCACTCAAGAAGTGATTGCACTTAGATGGACCAAAGGGTTATTTCCGAGTAGGAGAGTGCTTAAAGTTTCTGCAGAGTCCGTGGGTTACATGGAGCAATTGTGGACATACGTTATCAACCAGCATGGCCTTGCCTATTTCCATTTTTGCCCTCAAACATGAGTGGCACAAAATAACCATGCCTCAGCAGCAAAGCTATGGTTTTTCCAGTAGTCATGTATGGATGTGAGAGTTAGACCATAAAGAAGGCTGGGTGCCAGAGAATGAATGCTTTCAAATTGTGGTGCTAGAGAAGACTCTTGAGGGGCCCTTGGACTGCAAAGAGATTAAACTAGTCAATCCTAAAAGAAATCAACCCTGAATGTTCATTAGAAGGACTGATGTTGAAGCTGAAGCTCTAATGCTTTGGCCACCTGATGTGAAGAGCTGACTCATTGGAAAAGACCCTGATGCTGGGAAAAATTGAAGGCAAGAAGAAAAGAGATGGTAGAAGATGAGACGGTTAGATAACATCAATGACTCAATGGACATGAGTCTGAGAAAACTATGGGAGATGGTGAAGGACAACGAAGCTTGGCAAGCTGCAGTCCACAGGGTCACAAAGAGTCAGCTACAACTTAGTGACTGAATAACAAGAGCTTCAAAGCCTCCATTATAGCACATGTTTCTAGTGAGCACTCAAGAAAGCATCAGTTCCCAGTAAAAATATGACAAAGACACTAACTCAAAATTTAAAGTCTAAAATGTGAGCTGGATTAAATTAAGGCAGGAAAGGGGATGCTCACAGCTTCTCTAGGACACTTAGTGAGTGCTTAGTCACTGAGTCATAGTTGACCCTTTGCGACCCCATGTAGCCCACCAGGCTTCTGTCCTTGGGATTTTCCCAGCAAGAATACTGAAGGGGGTTGTCATTGCCTTCTCCAGGGGATGATTCCATCTCAGGGATGGAACCCAGGTCTCCCACATTCCAAGTGGATTCTTTACCACCAAGCTATCTGAGAAGCCCATAGGACATTCAGTACAAACTGCCAGCCATATTACCTGTCTTCCAAGTTTAACTCAGTCCTGAATTATCACCTAAGCTCTGACCCCAGACTCCTCCCTGCATCCCTTCTCCAACAAAGTCCTTTTTGTTCCCCCCTTCTTGAATGACTGGCCTATATTCACCCATCACTCTTCTCTGCCCTGCTTTTGCCCAATGAAGCTGCTATGTATGGCAACTCCCAGTTCCCCCTGCCTTCTGACTTTCTATCAGGTACAGCCATTGTGGGGACCAAGCAGAAAATCAGAGGATACATGGAGAGAGTGGTGGGAGCATTTATTCCCTCCTGCCCCCTCCCTAACTTGCTCATGTGGGTCTAGCAGTGGTTGCATCCCTCCTGGACCACAGGTCCCCCGAGCATTTCTTCCTCTACAAACCTGCTCACACTGGCTCTCTAACACTGCTTCCTCCCCTGGCTCCTTCAGACTGGGGGATAGTAATGTCTATCTACCATTCCTAGTCTCTGTGCACCCTAACTTCCCTTGCTGGTTCCCCTAATTCAGTTAACACCTGGGTAAAGGGCTCCCCTTTCTTAAAGTCTCCAAAGTTGAACCATCTGAGGAGAATTCACTTTTTTGTAAGAATGCTAACCAATATGTCCTCCCTCCTTTGCTACTGATCAGGCCCATCTGCAATCAGCAAGTTCCTTTTAATCCCTGGCATCTTCACAAAATAATTATACCATCTTGCCTAAAAACCTAGCTGACTCTTTCCAAGTTCACTTTAGCTACAAGCTTTACAAGTGACTTCCCAAGGGGCTCAGAGGGTAAAGAATCTACCTGTAATGCAGGAGACCCTGGGTTGGGAAGGTCCCCTGGAGAAGGAAATAGCAACCCATTTCAGTGTTCTTGCCTGGAGAATTGCATGGACACGTTACAGTCCATGGGGTCCCAGTACATCAGACTTGACTTAGTGACTTTCACTTTTCAATAAGAGGATATTTTGTCTCACATTTCACATGGCTTAGAATTAGGAATAACTGTCATTACAACTGCCAAGCCATTATCTGCCTACATACACACCAGAACAAAAGAACCTCTAAGCTCAAAAGAGCCATGCCACCTTATTTTATCACCATCTTCACCAATTTGTTGTTGTCTTCTACTGACCTACAAGTTACTTCCTCTCATTTATTTAAGCCTTTAGCTGCTAGGGCTTTCTTGCTGGTAAAGAATCTGCCTGCAATGCAGGAGATTTGGGTTTGATCCCTAGGTCGTGAAGATCCCCTGGAGAAGGGAATGCCTACCGACTCCAGTATTCTTGCCTGGAAAATTCCATGGACAGAGGAGCCTGGCAGTCTACAGTCCATGGGGTTGCAAAGAGTCGGACATGACTGAGCAACTAACACACTTAACTGCTAATTCAATCTTCTTCCTGTGAAATGAAGATATCTGACATATTAATAAACAGGAAATGTCACAGCCATCAAAGATTTCTGGACTCCAAATGTAAATGAGAGCTCCCCAAACTGGGATCCAGGGATGCTGCCACCCCCCATGGTGATTGCTGAGGAGCTGGGGAAATGCAAAAAGCAACGTGATCAAAGAAACAGGATTGATCCCTGATATCTGAGGTGTATATGAAAGGAATGAATTCAGTGAGCCCAGAGGCTTGCATCTTCACATACATACAATGCTAAATTCCTTAATTTGATACCAGATCTCTGATGCTCAGACTGCCTGCTCCCTTTGTTGCAAACTTGTATTTAGCCTGACTTACCCTCCTGCTTCCTTGGAGCAGTTTTCTCAGAGCCGCTGGAATGCTGTCCCAGGGACGGGGGAGCCTGGTGGGCTGCCGTCTATGGGGTCGCACAGAGTCGAACACGACTGAAGCGACTTAGCAGCAGCAGCAGCATCATTCTCTCATCCAACAAACATTCACTAAGCACCTACTGACACCCGTGTTCTGGCTGTTAGGGATACAGTGGCAAGTAAGACAGGACAAAAGCTTCTTTCCGATATGTTAGTGTGAGTATGGAAGAGGGAGTCTACATGGATTAATTATTCAAATATTAATCTAGCCAGGATCACAGATGACTATGTGAATAGGATCCCTAAAACTGCGTAATACAATGGTCCTATAAACCTCTCCTTCCCTCACTTTTCTAATCTCCAGTGGCACTTTATTTGTCCCGCTTGACTTTAATTCCTACATTTTCATCACTAGAATCTGCACTGCCTTTAAGATTGCAAATTTAAATATATAATTCTTTGATTCCCATCTTCTATTTTGAGCATCACTTGCTCCAATGACCCTCTGATAAGTTGCTCAACTTCACTAGACCTTGAATCTATTGATCTCAGCATTTTCTCACTATCCCTTAACTTTTTCCTTTCTTCAGGGTAAGGACAGACACCCATAGGAGAATGCAATGGCATTTTCTAATGCACCAGATCTTGAGTTGGATGGTGAACTAATGAATATTTACTTAATTATTATGTTTCATAATTATGCACACATATGCATTTATACACATGTCATTTAATTTTCATATATATCCTATCATTTTCCTTATTTTTATGCTGCCAGTGTTCTCAGACTGAAAATCAGGAAACACTCACTCTTTAAAGTAGGTCTTTTCTGTCCCAGATAGCTCACCATCCTCTAAAGCTTGAATATTATAAAGGTGAATTTTTTATCGTCTATTATCATTAGTTTATTTCAAGTTCCACGCCACTGAATGTTAATCCTGGCATGCTGCCATCCATGGGGTCGCAAAGAGTCGGACACGACTGAGGGACTGAACTGATCTCTCCGTGGTTAGTACATAACTGTTCTATGCCTCTGTGTCCTCATCTGAAAACCAAAGAGCTGACATCATACACCTTGGGGCTTTTGTGAAGATTGTTGCTGTCATTTTATTTAGTGGCTCAGTTGTGTTTGACTCTTTGTGACTCCACAGACTGTAGCGTGCCAGGCCCCTCTGTCCATGGGGATTTCCAGGCAAAACTACTGGAGTGGGTTGCCATTTCCTTCTCCAGAGAATCTTCCCGACTCAGGGATTGAACCCTTGCCTCCTCCAAGTCTCCTGCATTGCAGGCAGATCCTTTACCACTGAGCCACTGGGAGATTAAATCAACTAATCTAAGGGAAGCATTTAGCAGTGTCTGGCATAGAGAAATATTCAAAATATTATCTTATCAAATATAAATAATGATATTCTTATACCAAAATTAATTCAGAGAAAGTATAGCATGGGATTGTCATGTACAGTGTGGACAAGGCAGAGCTTTTTCTTAGCGTGTCCCTTGTATGAGAAGGAGTACTGGCTTACATGGTCGAGGGATTGATATTTCAGGTAAGTTACCCAAAAGGCATTAACAGGACTTTGTTGCATGACCTTGAACTTTGACAGAGAATGTCCAAAACACAAGGAGAGAAAGCACCAGAAGGAAATAATTTTGTGATCATAATTAAAATTTAAACAGAAATAAATTATATGTCATTAATGAAGTTCTTTCTCTGCCTCCAAAAACCTGGGCATTAGCTCCATCTCACTGTATCTTTACTTCCAAGCCTGTACAACAGCTTAAAAAAACAGGCTCTGCAATCAAAGTTCCAAAGAGTCTGTCTAGGATCCACTGCCAACCAACTGTATGACTTGATTTAGTAAGTCTCTGTTTTGTTTTTTCAATAAAATAAGCATAGCAACACATAGAGTGGCAGAGAAGATTACATGACATGATGTTTATAAAAGGCTTTGCCCAATAGCAGACATTCAAGTACTCTATAACTGTTTTGGCTGTCACCATTTTTTTCTACATCCATCATGGCAGTTATTTGAAACCTGGGGGCCACTTCTAAACTGTCTTTATAACTCTAGGTTACGACTTATCCAATGCAGAATGCATTTGTTGACTTGCATTCTTGTTGATCACAGAGAACTCTATTAAGTCTTTAGTGTTCATGTGAACCTTATTAAGAAAACACTTTGGAGTTCATTGGTACCATGCTCTTAGTAAAACATGGCTTCCTTGGTAGTAAGAGGGGAAAAGTCTATATTTTTAAAGGTTTCATGGACTGCCAAGAACTGTTATAAAACAATATTTTGATGAGTTATACAGTAAATGAATCAGAAACATATGAGCTTAATTTCCCTGAAAATACATGTGGCTTTAAAAATGAAAGGAAAAGGATCTTGGCACACTTTGGCATGCCAAACCCAAAATGTTAGAAAAATATTTTAAGATATTAAGATGCACAAATCCTAAATGCAGCTCAATTGGCTCATCCATCAATGGCCTTGTCCCAATGTACCTGTTGAGTCCGATCTGCCATAGTCATAACCAGAAGAGAAGAAAAAAAAAAAAAAAACTAAAAAAGAAGAAGAAAAAAAAATAAAAAAGCATATTGGTATAAGACAGAAAGCCAGAAGTTCCAAATCTAGGCCTGGCTCTACCACTGGCTAGCTGTGGGACTCTAGATTAATCACTTAGCCTTCCTAGACTTTGGCTCAGGAGAACAGGCCATGGTCCACAGACCTCACAGAGATGCTGGGAGCTGTTTAAATGTGAGTTCAGGAAACAGTGTTAAATCCAGGATAATAGAGACCAGACAAAAATGTTAAATAGTGCCCTCAGGATGGGACAAGTGTCCAGAGAGGCCCAGGTCTATGCATCAGAGTAAAACAGGCATGCATAAGATGAGCACACGGCCAGTTGCAGAGAAATCTTCAGCAAATGTAAGCCAGGATCCTGTGGGGCCTTATCTGAACTATCCTGGCTCACCTGTATCATCAGTTCCCTCAAATACCCTACCATCTACCACACCTGCAAAGTAAAACCCACTGTCCAGGTGACTGGACATCTCAGATGAACAGTCTCCAACAAAAACTGGACCCTTTTTTCAACTCTCCTATTTCCCTGCTCTTTTCTGTTATGCTAACTCCAAACTCATCAATGATTTCATACCCTTCTACTAAAATCGTCATCTTTTTATTTGCAGTTAATTGGGGGCCAAAAAGACATTAGCTAACAAACACATTCTCATCCTTTCCTTATGCCTATCTTTGCCTATGGGAAAAAAAAAAAGTGAAAGGGCTTCCCGGGTGGCTCAGATGGTAAAGAATCTGCCTGCAATGCAAGAGACCTGGCTTTTGATCCCTGGGTCAGGAAGACCCCCTGGAGAAGGGAATGATTACCCCCTCTAGTATTCTTGCCTGGAGAATTCCAAGGATAGAGGAGCCTGGCAGGCTGCAGTCCATGGGGTCACAGAGAGTCAGACATGACTGCAAACCTATATTTAGTTAACTATTGCTGTGTAACAAATTACTCCAAAATTAAGTAACTTAAAAAGCATGTGTTACATCCCAGGGTTTCAGAGTGTCATGAATCCATGATTGTCTCAGCTGGGTGGGACTGGCTCAGTGTCTGTCACGATGCTGCAGCCAAGCTGTGAGCTGGGACTGAAGTCAGGTGCCTTGTGTGGCGGCTGGGGAATGCACTTGCATCTCCATCACATCGTGGTTGTAAGTCTCAGTACTTGGGCCAGTGTTCACGTTCGTCACTCAGTCATGTCCGACTCTTTGCGACCCCACGGACTGTAGCTCACCAGGCTCCTCTGTCCATGGGATTCTCCAGGCAGGAATACTGGAGTGGGTTGCCATTTCCTTCTCCAAGGTGGGCCAGAAGCCTCTGTTTTTCACTGCACCGGTTTCTCCATAGGTTTCTCAAGTGCTCTCAGCACATGGCATCTGGCTTTCCTCAAAACAGGTAATCAGAGAGAGAGCAACCTGAGACAGAGAAGACAGAAGCCATTGTCTTATAAAAACTCATCACAGAAGTGACATACCATCACTGCCTCCGTACGCCGCCCAGCTCAACCTTGGTGTAACGTGGACGGGGACAGCGCTGGGGTGACATAGAGGAGGCGCGGACCCCTGGGTGTGGCGTCCACACTGTACTCTCACTAGACGAGTGTTCCAGCCCCTCGGCTCATGAAACCTTGGCTCCATCCCTTCCTGCCCCCCCCCCCCCCCCCCGCTGTGAGCTGTTCCTTAAGTCATCCACTCTCTTTTGATAATAAGAGCCCCTCACTCTACTGACTCTCCACCCTCAGTCTGTGTCTGGACCAGACACAGTGAAGAGGGCATGGCAACCCACTCCAGTGTTCTTGCCTGGAGAATCCCATGGACAGAGGGGCCTGGGAGGCTACAGTCCAGAGGGCCATACAGACTCAAGCTCAACTAAAGCAGACGTACATGCAGACACGGTAGGATTCTAGAGGGCCTCAGGAGACGACCACACCCCAGACTCCCATTTTTTCCAAGAGAAAAACTTAACTCTTTTATAAGTATTGGAGGAGAAAATGGCAACCCACTCCAGTACTCTTGCCTGGGAAATCCCATGTGCGGAGGAGCCTGGTAGGCTACACTCACAGAGTCGGACACGACTGAGTGACTTCAGTTTTTTCACAAGTATTAAGGCTTGTGTCACTTGTTGCAGAAAACAACTCTGCCATCCTGTTCACAGGTGATTAAAGTGGTAAGTGAGCCAAACACAACTAAGTAAGGACTAAACAGATCTTCCATGTAGAAGAATTCCAAATAAGTTATACAGATAACTGCCCTCAAGGAACTGAAGAGTAGCCTCTTACTCCTTACGTGTAGGTTGTGCATAGTGGCTTTCTTTAAGTGAGCGCAGAATGGGAAAGGAGAACAAAAGGATGAGGGATCTGGCAAGCACTACTTCAGTCAGGTAATCAAGGTCAACGTCAGCATTTATAAGTCGTATTGACAGCAGAACCTTGCATATAAGTGGGGAAAATGGCACGCCACGTCCATTGCCTTCCACATAATACTAGTATAATATGAAAGAAGCATTAGACAAATCTCAATATAAGAATATTCTAGAAATATCTGAACAGCCCTCCTGAAAACTGTCAAGGCCATCAGAACAGAAAATTTGAGAAACCATCACAGCCAAGAGGCAACTATGAAGACATCACAGCTAAATATTATATAGTACTCTGGACAGAATCTTGGAAAGAGAAAAGACATTAAGTAAATACTAAGAAGGTTTGAATAAAGCATGGACTTCAGTTATATAGAGCATCAATAGTATTCACTAATTTTAATAAATGAACCATATTAATCCCACTAGTTAATAATGGGAAGAATTGGCATATGGAAACTCTCCACTACCGTTGCAAACTTTCTGTAAATTTAAAACTGCTCTAAAAATTTAAAAGCAGGCTCTATTTTTTAAAGTATTCTTTATCATTGTAAGAAATGGATAATTTTTTAAAGGTATACTTTTTACATATTATACTGGCAAAGGGTTTTGAAAAGTAGAAATTCAATATTGACTATAAAATGGATATTTATATACTGGAAGTATAAATTCAGGCAAGTTTTTTAGAGAGCATTTTGTGCTATGTTAACTGTTATAAGAGGAAGACACTTTGGTTCAGCCAACTCATTTCTAGAATTAATTCCTATGATGCTTATCACAGAAGTGATAAAGTGTACAAAGATGCTCCTTGTGGCTAAATGTTTATCAAGGTGGAATTAATTAAATAAACAGTATTGTACACATATATCCAATATTATGCAGCCTCTAAAATTATGCTTTTGGAAACATTATGTCCATAGCTCAGCTTTTATATAAAATTTTTAATGTAGTCCCACTTGGATAATGTAGTATAAACCCATGTGTGTAGACACACACACACACACACACACACACACATCTATATACAGATATAGATGTTAAATAAAATATTAGCAGTAGTAAGTGGAGAATGATGAGATAAAGAGTTATTATTATTGTCTATAATTTGTTTTTAATTATTATAAGATATAATACATATATTTGATATGTTAAAGCCATATAGATTTGGGGATTTTGTAGCTTACCTTGGTAAATGAGTCAGTATCCATGAGCCTCTTTCAGCCCCAAGTTCAGCCCCAAGCCCTAAGAGAAAGAAGCTCCCAATGCCCTCTTTCCGAGTGTAGCTTTTTGGATAGCAACCAGCTGATGGGGGAAGAAATGTTTGTAGTGTAAACAGAAGGAAACTGAAGTCTTAAACTGATTGAACAATTTGACCAAGGTCACACTATTAGTAAGAAATTTCAAGATTCATATCCTGATTTATTTTATTCCGGAACTAGCTTTAAAATGACCCAGTATTTTTCTGGAAACAATTGCTCAAATTTTGACTCTGCTACATCCCCTGTGGACATAGAGCAACGTAAGTAATCTCTCAGAACTTCACTTTTATCCTCTGTGGAACTGAGGTGACAATGTCCAGTTTGCAAAATCATAGTGTTAGTTATCCAGTCATGTCTGACTCTGCGATCCTGTAGACTCTAACCCGCCGGGCTCCTCTGTCTGTGGAATTCTCCAGGCAAGAATACTGGAGTGGATAGTCATTCCCTTTTCAAGGGGATCTTCCCAGCCCAGGGATTGAACCTGAATCTCCTGCATTGCAGGCAGATTCTTTACCATCTGAGCCACCAGGTAAGAAAAGATAATACTACCCAATAGCATGGCCCAGAATAGATGCTTAATAAATATTTTTTAGATGAATAGATGAATGAATGTCAGGATAACAAATGTTAGTTAAATGGAGTGCGTTTTGCCAATATGCTAGAGGAATAAGAGTTTTCCAGTTATGAAGCATCATTTTAAGGAAATTATTCAGCATAAGAAATAGACTGTATACACTTTACTCGCCACTAAGTGGCCCTTTTCTCTGTCAATTTGATCTTCCTTGATAATGTTCATTCCTTCTCAAACACATATCATAAACTCTTTAAAAAACTTCCTCCACTTGACATAATAATGAATAAACTATGTAAGTAGCTAAAACTAACTTCTAAAATTCTATTTGAAGTATTTTAATGATTTAATAATTGAAATATAATATTAAACAACAAGGATGCTTTAACATTGAGTCTCAGTATTATATAGACAAAATACCTTGAAAGATACCTAAAACTAAGCTAAAATACCTGGAAAAAATAGAAAAAAATGAAAGCAAACTACAACCCAAACACTGATGTTTTTCATCAGCTGATTGAAATTGACACATATTAAGCAGATAACTAAGAATCAGAATTATCCCCATTTTTATGCCAGTATCTGTCAATTACATGAAGGCAGCATAAATAAATGTATAAAGGTGGATCTTCACCAGCTCAAAAAAATGACAAAACGTACTTTTTAATTCAATAATTGCCTCTAAAGTTTTATTTTTTAAAAATAGCAAAAATCTCTTTGAACAGGAACATGAAGCAAGAAACAAGAAAATGAATTAAAATTCCTCAGCATTTAAACTTCCCTCTGTGAAAAATTTCCACAGTCCTGATAAGGATGAGCTGGAACTTTGCGGTAGAAACAACTGATGTGGGTTTATCTGCAACAACGATGGTTAAAATTCAAGACCTTTATGACCTGTTCAGTGGTAGGTTTACATTGAAACTGTTATAAATTATTACAGAGGTGAAGCCAAGCCAAACAGTCCAACATAAATATATCTGCAGACACACTGGCTACTATATATTCTAAACACTGTCGGTAAATGAATAAACAGAACTTTCTAAATCATTTAAGAAAATATATTTTTTCATAAATCAAAAATTTTTATTTCTTAGTTTGAGTTTCTCCATTAAAAAAAAAATTTAAAAAGACTGATTGTATCTAATTTTTGGAGTCTGTAAATCCCTGACAGTTCCTTTCCTGTGATAATGGCCAGAACTTCACACTTCTCTGAGTGGTGTGTGAGCGTTTCTTGGTTTGGATACTTGACTAATCTCTACCTGTTGAAACTATTCCACTGCATAACACAAATTAAATATTTAAGCCTCACGGTTTCTACGGACTGGCTCTGCATCTGTATAAGGGGACAAAAAAAAAAGTATAATGTGACAGTCTGATTTTCCTAGGGTTTTGGGGGAAGTAGCAAGACTTCTGGCTTGCCCATAGAGGTGAATCATAGCCAACCAGAGTAGACCAAATTTTGTGGTCTGGTTTTATTTGCCTAGTCATATAACTCTGGGCTTTAAGTCTGCACATTGTTGACCAAAACATTAATTGTGGCAAAATAGTTTGTGTCTGTCCCGAAGAGTAAAACCAGACTAACCCACAGGTAGTGACCATGAATTAGTTAAACAAGGGGAAAAAAGCCCCAAACCTCTGAAGCTGAAGTCATTGGGAGGTCTAGTGTGGAAGACAGCTTCAATAGAAATGAGGCTTTGGGGGAGTGGGGGCTGCCTGTGAAAGCAGTAGAAATGGGAAGTCAAAGTTTTTCTGGTTAATATTTCTCTTTCTGCTCCAGTGTATTAATCAGTATAATTGTCTTTCTCTGTCATGTGAATTTTCTTATCTATTAAACAGAGCCAATTTGTGATAATCTGCAGTCCACTTTTCCTAAGAGGGATTTGCCTTTACTTTTCCCTTTAGTAACAGGGAGCATCTATAACATTTTGATATAATCAATGAATACTGGGTCTAGGGGAGAAAACTAAACCCCAGATGCCAAACTAGATATCACAGGATATGAAAGATTCATAAGGAGAATAAGAAGGGAGATCTTTTAAGACAGACACATCCGAGTTCAAGATGAAGGACTCCAGTGTAAGCAGGAAGATTACTGTTAATTTCCCCCCTTTCTATTTTAAGCCTTACTCAGAATGTCCACTTTATTGTTGTTGTTTTATTGGCATATAGTTGATTTACAATGTTATGTTAGTTTCAAGTACACAGCAAAGTGAAGCAGTTATGCATATATCCACTCTTTTTTAGATCCTTTCTCCATATGGGTCACTACAAAGTATTGAGTAGAGTCCCCTGTGCTATACAATAGGTCCTTATTGTTGTTCAGTCTACAAGCCATCTCCAACTCTTTGTGACCCAGTGGACTGCAGCATACCAGGCTTCCCTGTCCTTCCCTATCTTCTGGAGTTTGCTCAAACGCATGGTCCTTATTAGCTACCTATTTTATTTATGGCAGTGTGTATATGTTAGTCCTAATCTCTGAATTTATCCCTAGCTCCTCTTACCCCCTGGAAATCTTAAATTTGTTTTCTACATCTGTAACTCTATTTTGTAGATAAATTCACTGTAGCCTTGTCTTAGATTCTCCACATAAGTGATATCATGTGATATTTATTTATCTCTGTTTGACTGACTTCATTCAATCTAACCATCTCTAGGTCCATTCAAGTTCCTGCAAATGGCATTATGTTGTCCTTTTTTATGGCTGAGTGATATTCCATTGTATATACCACATCTTTATCCACCCCTCTGCTGATGGACATTTAGGTTGCTTCTATGTCCTGGCAATTGCAAATAGTGCTACAATGAACATCGGGTTGTATATATCTTTTTAATTATGTTTTTTTCCCCCAGATGTGGGATTGCTGGATCATATGCTAGCTCTATCTTTAGTATTTTTAAGGACACTCCATACTGTTCTCCATAGTGGCTGAACCAATTTACTTCCCTTCCAACAGTGTAGGAGGGCTTCCTTACCTCCATACCCTCTCCAGTCTGTATTTCTTGTACATTTTCTAATCATGACCATTTGACTGGTGTGAGATGAGTGTCCACTTTGAAACTAGTCTGGGAACAGAACATGTCCTAGGCTCACTGTCTTAATCCCATGTTATCTAGGCAGGAATCAGGACATCAGTGCACTAGTTTAAGTTTCTGCGAGCAAGAGAAGGTTTTGCTTAAAAAAAAAAAAAAAAGCAGTTCTATGGTACTCTCTCAATTTGCCTCACTCTCTGCTTCCTCCACTGTGTCCCCAAGTCTGTTCTCTATCTCTGTGTTTCCACTGCTGCCCTGAAAATAGATTCATCAGTACCATCTTTCTAGATTCCATATGCATGCATGTTAATATATAATATTTGTCTTTCCTCTTTCCAACTTACTTTGTGTTCTTTTTTATAGCTGAGTAATATTCCATTTGGATTTGCTATGTGACACATGACCAACCTAGATAGGACATTAAAAAAGCAGAGACATTACTTTGCCAACAAAGGTCCATCTGGTCAAGGCTATGGTTTTTCCAGTGGTCATGTATGGATGTGAGAGTTGGACTGTGAAGAAAGCTGAGCACTGAAAAATTGATGCTTTTGAACTGTGGTGTTGGAAAAGACTCTTGAGAGTCCCTTGGGCTGCAAGAAGATCCAGCCAGTCCATACTAAAGGAGATCAGTCCTGGGTGTTCTTTGGAAGGACTGATGCTGAAGCTGAAACTCCAATACTTTGGCCACTTGATGACAAGAGTTGACTCATTGGAAAAGACCCTGATGCTGGGAGGGATTGGGGGCAGGAGGAGAAGGGGACGGCAGAGGATGAGATGGCTGGATGGCATCCCCGACTCGATGGACATGAGTTTGAGTAAACTCCGGGAGTTGGTGATGGACAAGGAGGCCTGGGTTGCTGCGATTCATGGGGTCGCAAAGAGTCAGACACGACTGAGCGACTGAACTGAACTGAACTGAGGGGACACAGGGAGCTCAACCCAGTGCTCTGTGACAACCTAGAGGGGTAGGGTGGGGTGGGAGATGGGAGGAGGTTCGGGAGGGAGGGGACATATGTGTACCTGTGGCTGATGCGTGTTGATGTATGGCAGAAACCAACACAATATTGTAAAGCAGTTATTCTCCAATTAAAAAAAATAAAGAAAAAAAGCAGTTCTACCACCCCAGCGGGTGAAAATATTTACTGGAACCCTTAGCAATGGTGACATCTGATAATGGTGGGTTATGAAGGGCTTTTGACTGATGGGAATAAACTCTCAGATCTCTAAATGCCATCCACTGTAACATGCCAAAGAGGGCTTGGGTTTGGGGGGGGGGGGTTGTTTTTGTTTAGCTGAGAGTTTATAAGTTATAGGAAAACTATTTTTCCCTGTGTTTACACTAGAAATTAATGTTTATCTCTTTAGAACAAGCTAGTGTCATTAATTACCAGGGTTGCTGTGACAAAATACCACAAACTGAGCAGCGTAAAACAACAAAATCTGTTCCACGCCTCTCTTCTAGCTTCTGGTGATGACCAGCAATCCTTGGCATTAATACAGCCAAAGCACTCCAGTCTGCTTGTATCCTCACAGGGCCGTCTTCTCTCTGTGTGGCTCTCTGCTCTTCATATAAAAACACCAATCGTTCTGAAGGCAAGGCTTACCCCCCTCCAAAGTGATCTCCCCTTAACTAATTATAGCTGTAGTGACTACTTCCTAGTAAAATTACATCCTGTGGAACTAGGGCTGAGTACTTCAATGTACCTTTTTTTTTTTGAAGGATAAAATGCAATTCAACTTACTGCACTAACCTATTCATATATCATGCTTCCTTCAATCTATAAAAAAATACTTTAGCCTTCAATGCGATAACCAGCAATTCTCATAGTGTGGCCTCACATTCTATAAGACTCTTTCAAAGGACCCATAAATAAAACCTATTTTCATAATAATATTTTTTTTCATTTATTTTTATTAGTTGGAGGCTAATTACTTTACAATATTGTAGTGGTTTTTGCCATACATTGACATGAATCAGCCATGGATCCACATGTGTTCCCCATCCCGATCCCCCCTTCCACCTCCCTCCCCACCCCATCCCTCTGGGTCATCCCAGTGCACCAGCCCTGAGCACTTGTCTCATGCATCCAACCTGGACTGGCTATCTGTTTCACACTTGATAATGTACATGTTTCAATGCTGTTCTCTCAGATCATTCCACCCTCGCCTTCTCCCATAGAGTCCAAAAGTCTGTTCTAATATTAAGAGTTACTTGCCTACCTTATTCTTATTTTTTCATGACTGTATAGTGGAAATTTCCAGATTCTTTCTGATATGTGATGATGTCATCCATTATTCTGATAGCTAGTAGAAAGTGCATTTGTATATTTTCATGTCTTTCTAGAATTTTCTAATGTTGTAGTTTTAGAGAATGAAAATGTGTGCATTTTTCAGAGATTAACTCTATATTTCCACTGCATTTTTATAAGTTTTCTTTTGATATACCTGTTACAATCTCAAAAATTCAGTTTTGACCAAAAATCATTTGCCTGAAATTCCTAAATTTCCCTGTATTTACGTAAAAACACAACAAGAAATAAATATACTTTACTGTACTTACACTTCTTTTTGACTTATAAAGAGAAATTAGAAAACTTTCTTTCTCAACCCACATCTGCACCATCCACATCTACCTAAGCAAAAAAATTAAAAAACTGGCATTTCAGAGAATTTTCTGACTCATGCAAGAGAAAACCTACAACAAAAATTCTGGAGAAAATGTAATATGAAGAGAATATGTAGAAAACTATAAATAAAAATATAAGATGGTGAAAAAAGCATTTTGCTTGATTATGTCTTTGCAACACAGCATTTGTTCTTTAGTAGTACTATCATGCCATTTAAGTTGAGATGCTATTCTGAGATTAAGCACCTAGAGTTTGATAAAAATAAATTGAATAGTTTAAATCAAGGCATAATGAGCCTTTAGGCAAAAAAATTGCTTGCTACAGTTTTTCAATGGAGAAGGAAATAGCAACCCACTCCACTATTCTTGCTTGGAAAATCTTGTGGACAGAAGAGCCTGGTGGGCTGCAGTCCATGGGGTCGCAGAGTCGGGCACGACTGAGTGACTAACACATACACTTACAGTTTTTCAAACTAAAATGAAAAAGTCACTGAAACATCTTATAGGGTAAGTCATGCATTACATTGGCTAAAGAAAGTCCATCAACAACTAAGAGTTTGTGGGTTGACATTGCTGAGTTCCTGCTAATGAACAGTTTGCAAAAGAAATCACAGACCGCCACTCTCTAGCAATGCAGTAACTTGACAAGTCAAAGATGTAGCTGCAAATCTGAAGACTGAATTAATATTCCAGTTGAATAATTGAACTTAAGTTATTTTTCACCATTGTACATTTGCAGGAAACTTTTCACAGTTCAGTTCTGTTCAGTTCAGTCGCTCAGTCATGTCCGACTCATTGCAACCCCATGAATCGCAGCATGCCAGGCCTCCCTGTCCATCACCAACTCCCAGAGTTTACTCAAACTCATGCCCATCAAGTCGGTGATGCCATCCAGCCATCTCATCCTCTGTCGTCCCCTTCTCCTCCTGTCCCCAGTCCCTCCCAGCATCAGGGTCTTTTCCAATGAGTCAACTCTTCGCATGAGGTGGCCAAAGTATTGGAATTTCAGCTTCAGCATCAGTCCTTCCAATGAACACCCAGGACTGATCTCCTTCAGGATGGACTGGTTGGATCTCCTTGCAGTCCAAGGGACTCTCAAGAGTCTTTTCCAACACCATAGTTCAAAAGCATCAATTTTCCGGTGCTCAGATTTCTTCACAGTCCAACTCTCACATCCATACATGACCACTGGAAAAACCATAGCCTTGACCAGACGGACATTTGTTGGCAAAGTAATGTCTCTGCTTTTTAATATGCTATCTAGGTTGGTCATAACTTTCCTTCCAAGGAGTAAGCGTCTTTTAATTTCATGGCTGCAATCACCATCCGCAGTGATTTTGGAGCCCCAAAAAATAAAGTCTGACACTGTTTCCACTGTCTCCCCATCTATTTCCCATGAAGTGATGGGACCAGATGCCATTATCTTAGTTTTCTGAATTGAGCTCTAAGCCAACTTTTTCACTCTCCTCTTTCACTTTCATCAAGAGGCTGTTTAGTTCATCTTCACTTTCTGCCATAAGGGTGGTGTCATCTGCATATCTGAGGTTATTGATATTTCTCCCGGCAATCTTGATTCCAGCTTGTGCTTCCTCCAGCCCAGAGTTTCTCATGATGTACTCTGCATATAAGTTAAATAAGCAGGGTGACAATATACAGCCTTGATGTACTCCTTTTTCTATTTGGAACCAGTCTGTTGTTCCATGTCCAGTTCTAACTGTTGCTTCCTGACCTGCATACAGGTTTCTCAAGAGGCAGGTCAGGTGGTCTGGTGTTCCCATCTCTTTCAGAATTTTCCACAGTTTATTGTGATCCACACAGTCGAAGGCTTTGGCAAAGTCAATAAAGCAGAAATAGATGTTTTTCTGGAACTCTCTTGCTTTTTTGATGATCCAGCGGATGTTGGCAATTTGATCTCTGGTTCCTTTGCTTTTTCTAAAACCAGCTTGAACATCTGGAAGTTCAAGAATTTTGAGCATTACTTTACTAGCTTGTGAGATGAGTGCAATTGTGCAGTAGTTTGAGCATCCTTTGGGATTGCCTTTCTTAGGGATTGGAATGAAAACTGACCTTTTCCAGTCCTGTGGCCACTGCTGACTTTTCCAAATTTGCTGGCATATTGAGTGCAGCACTTTCACTGCATCATCTTTCAGGATTTGAAATAGCTCAACTGGAATTCTATCACATCCACAAACTTTTCACAGGACAGGGAGAAAAAGCCAGTTTTACTTAAGATTGACCTTTATAAAATGCTAAAAGTGATTAATTTTAATAAATCCCAACTCTAGATTACAAACCATGTTTTAATATTCTGTGTGGTGAAATGAAAAGTATCTGTAAATTGTTTCTGATACTTGTCTCTTAGACAAACATAGGCACAATTTTTTGAATTGCAAGCTGCATTACTTTTCTTTTCTTTTTTTCATGAAATGTTATGTTTATTCAGACTTGGCTGTTTGACAAATATTTTCTTGAAAGTTAATAAAATGAGACCACCAGAGTACCCTGGACTGCAAGGAGATCAAACCTGTCAATTCTAAAGGAAATCAACTCTGAATATTCATTAGAAAGACTGATGCTGAAGCTAAAGCTCCAATATTTTGGACACCTGATGTGAAGAGCCAGCTCATTGGTAAAGACCTTGATGCTAGGAAAGATAGACGGCAAGAGGAGAAGGAGGCAACAGACAATGATATGGTTAGATAGTATCATCGACTCAATAAACATGAATTTAAGAAAACTCCAGAAGATAGTGAAGGACAGAGGAGCTTGGTGTGCTGCAGTCCATGGAGTCACAAAGAGTTGGACACAATTAGAAATGCTTGAGTGACTGAACAACAACAAAAATCAAGTAAAACATATAATATTATTTGTTTCTAATGATAAAATTCATGCTTAGAGTGAAAATTAGAACTTTGGAAACCTTGTATCCTTCATCATGATACTGGCATCTTCTCAATCCTTAGACTTTTCTGATAAGACTAGTGATAATATTAACAATTGCAAATCTTAGTGTTAATTTAGAGCTGAATAAGTCAATGACCCAATTTTTTTTCAAAGGACCATTATGCAATGTTTCAAAATCATGCATGGGTATAATATATATTCAAAGATCAAGACAAATCAATGGATTTTAATTTAAAAGGAAAACCAAACTTTATCCTTATGATTTCAGATTACACATTGCAACCTACCTTTCAGAAACTACTACTTGGCAATTTTATTGTGTGTCCAAGAATATTCATAATGATTTGAAAAGCTGACTACAATGTTCTCATTTTTCAACTATATACTTGTGTGAGGTTGAATTCTCTACATATATTTCAACCAAAATAATGTGTTACAGTGAATGAAAGAAGAATCAACTAGAAGAGAAGCTACCTTCTATCAAGCCAAACATTAAAATGGTCTGCAAAAGTGTAAAACAATGACAGTCTTCTCTGTCATAAGCAGTCTCTGTTTTCAAATACAGTGATTTTCATAAAAAGTATGCATGTTAGTCTTTCATAATTTATCATTATTTTTAAATGAATTAATAAATTTTTTTTTAATTTTATATATAATAAATAAAGGCAATTAACATAAGTAATATCTCTTTGGAACCCTCAATATTTGTAATTCTTAGGGAGATCTAGTCTGATCACTATTGATCTAGGCAACCATTGATAATCTTTCTTTGATCTTGGAATCCAACCTGCTTTAATTGCTTCCTATCTTTTATTTCTAAAACATAACTCTAAGCTCCTGCCAGTATATTCCATTTGTGGGAGCATCACTATCTCCCTTTCCAAACTGCTTGATTAGTAGGAAAGAGAAGATGAGGACAGGAAAGAGACGTGAAAAGAGGAGAGGAGAGGAGAAGGAAGAGATATGATTGAAGAGATAAACACGCTGTCCTCCCCTTCCTTATTGTTGTTCAGTCTTACTCTTTGTGATCCCATGGGCTGCTGCGCACCAGGCCTCCCTGTCCTTCACTCTCTCCCAGAGTTTGCTCAACTTCATGTCCACTGAGTCGGTGATGCCATCCAACCATCTCATCCTCTATCCATCACTCCCTTCTCCTTTTGCCTTCAATCTTTCCCAGCATCAGGGTCTTTCCCAATGAACTGGCTCTTCGTATCAGGTGTCTGAAGTATTGGAGCTTCAGCTTCAGCATCAGTCCCTCCAATGAATATTCAGGGTTAATTTCCTTTAGGATTGACTGGTTTGATCTCCTTGCAGTCCACGGGACTCTCAAGACTCTTCTCCAACACTACAATTCAAAGGAATTAATTCTTTGGCGCTCAGCTTTCTTTATGGTCCAATTCTCACATCCATACATGACTAATGGTAAAACCATAGTTTTGACTATATAGACCTTGGTCAGCAATGTGATGTCTCTGCTTTTTAATACTATCATAGCTTTCCTTCTTTTTTCTTTTCCTCCCCTTGCTTCTCCTCCACAATTTGGAAAAACTACATGGTTATACCTAGGGAAGCAAGGAGCTTCCAGGACTCAGACCCAGCACTGAAGTAACATCTGTCCTCACCTATTAGCTGTGCTCTACTTGCTGTTAAGTATTTTTAATCATTCTGGTACAAATGATTGTTGGGCGGATAAGTAATACAGCATATATATATATATACATGTACACACACACACACACACACACACACACACACACATATATATATATACTGCTAGCACAGTGCCTTGCACATAAATATGATCAGTGAGTGTCAGATACTATTATGACTATGATTTTCTAACCCTACTCCTCACATTCACTGTATTCCTTGACCTGTCTCGAGTGATGGCTATATTTTGTCTTATCTTTTCAAAGTAAAGTATCATCAGTCTTGAATTATGCAATGAGGGCAGAAAACAACCCCAGAATATTCCAAAGCGATGTTTTCTTTGGGATGCAACACAACACTTTTCAAAGGAGCCTGAGCAAAGTGTTCAGAGCACATGCATACCTTCCAAGCATTGGCTTTGGGTGCCTTTTGCCAGTTGCAAAAGGGAAAAGAGCGAACTTGCAAAAATACCCCCGAGAGACTTCTTGGTGTTTGCGCCCGGCTCAAGGTAGAAAATATGAAAAGCCCTGTGTGAAAACCTGTCTCTGGTTAAAGACCTCTGGCCAGCAAAGACTGACCTTAGTACTCTTCATAAAGCAAACAAGCCTCTGAAAACCTGGCCGCTCACTCCCGAAGCAACTCGAATTCCAACACTGGGAATTTGCTTATTACTAATACAATTTCCTTCATGAGGAGATGTTGGACACAGAGAATATCCCAACTAGGGCATTTCAGATCCCCAATCCTTCCTATTTTACTTAAGCTGTAGGTGTGTTTACACAGAAGTCTGGGCAGCATTAAACCACAGCTCGTCAGAGAGGTCCTGGACGCTCTGGACTAACTCATCCTTCCCCACTTGAAAGGCATCTCTCGGTCCAAGAATTAGCCAGAGGAGTTTCCGGTTCACTTGGAATCCAGGTCTCTAGTACAACACGGCTTTTTGATTTTTTTTTTGTTTGTTTGTTTGTTTTTCCCCCTACCTGTTCAACCAACAAGCAGGCTAAGACATTAAGTATTTTTCCATGGCTCTCCACAAATGCAAAATGCCACCTCTGCTCACATATAAATGAGGCCTTACAGTTTACAAAGTACTCTCTTCCCTGTTTCCTCATTCATCTTCACAGAAGCCCTGAAAGTGAGGTAGAGGGAGATGCCAGTTGTTGTGGGGAAAATAAAAACAACCATATTCAGAGTCAAAAGAACTGAGTGCTGTAAGCTAGCCGTGAGATTGTATACAATTTACGATTTTTGTCATCTGAGAGACAAGGATTCTAAAATGATAGAGACTCAGACAAGACAGAGTTCTAGTCATCTCTTATAGAGTACAATCCAGAAGCAAGCCTTTTCATACTGTTTTGGCTTGAGGGCAGGAAGAGAAGGGGGCTGACAGAGGATGAGATGGTTTGATGGATTTACCAATTCAAAGGATGAGTGTGTGCAAACTCAGGGGGATGGTGAAGGACAGGGAAGCCTGGCGTGCTGCAGTCCATGCGGATGCAAAGAGTCGGACACGGCTGAGTGACTGAACAGCAACAAGACCCAGCACTCCAAGGCGGATAATGTTATGCCTTACTTTTTATTGATCCACCACTCTCATCCTGTGTCTTCTACTTCGTGACTTCAGATAGCTGCTGGGGCTTCATCCATCCTGTCCACGTTCCAGCCATCAGAGAGGGAGAGATAATGAAGAAGAAAGCAAGCAGGCTATTTAGAAAAGCTGTACTCATCCATAAAAAGGAACGAATTTGAGTCAGTTAACTGGGGTGGATTAACTTAGAGCCTGTTATACAGAGTGAGGTAAGTCAGAAAAAAAAAAGTGTTGCATATTAACACATATATATGGAATCTAGAAAAATGGTACTTATGAACCTATTTGTAGAGAAGGAATAGAGACACAGATGTAGAGAACAAACTTGTGGACATGCTGAGGGAAGGAGAAGGTTGGATGAGTTGAGGCAGTAACATTGAATCTTATATACTGCAGTGTGTAAACTGGATGCCAGTGGGAAGTTGCTATATAACACGGGGAGCTCAGCCTGGTGCTCTGTGATGACCTAGAAGAGTGAGACAGGGAATGACGCTCAAGAGGGAGGGGACATATGTATACTTATAGCTGATTCACGGTGTTGTATGGCAGAAGCCAATACAGCCATTGTAAAGAAATTATGCTCCAATTAAAAATAAAAACTAAAAAAAAAGACCACCCACACACAAAAAGAAAGAAAGATAAGCTGTCCTTCATGTTGCCAGTGATCCACTTACATCCCATTGGCTAGAACTTGATCCTGTGGCCGCAGCTAACTTCAAGGGAGGCTGGGAAATGTAGTCTTATTTCAGGAAATGTGACCAGTGAAAAGTCACAAGTTGTATTGCTAAAGAACAATAGCAAAATAGATTTTGAGGGAAAGCCAGCAGACTCTGCTACAACCTCAACCAAGACTCATGGAATCTCAGCAACCTGTTTCTTCAGAGAAATACATGAACCTTATTTCACAGTCTGGTCCTTGAGCAGGGCTGAAACTCCTAACCGGGCACAGATCACCAGCTTTGGGGCAGTTGATGCCTGGGTCAGGGTCTATTTTTCTAATGTGTGAGCTTCCAAGACACAAAATATGGATTAACAAGAACTCCTGCAGAAAAGTGAGTGTCTCAGTGCCAAGTACTGAGTCAGGAGAAGACGCATTTTTGGATGGGATGGAGATGGAAATTAAAGTGAGAACTAAAGAGGTGAAATTAAATGGAAGATGATGTGATGAAGTGGGAAGGAGATGGGTAGACCTACATGACTGCCTGGAACTTTAGCTATTTAGCAGCATTGGGTATTTGTTTTTCTTGAGCGTTTGTTTAAAGGGATATGCTTCTGGAAGAATCAATCCAATTTAAAAGTCTGGGGTCCGTGTGGCTGATCTACTTTGCCATTCAGCAACGTTGCAACAACGTTGCAAAGCAACAGTACTTCAGTAAAAATTGTCTCGATAATTAATGGCATATCCAAAGGCACATTTTATTCCTTGGGGAAAAACAAAATAAAAAAAGTCTAGGATCCATGCAGGTGAAAAGAATCATATGAGAATGTTGGCAAAAAATTTTGTGAACTCATATTGCCACTCAACTGTAATAAGTAACAGTAGTAGCATGAATAACTAATACCATCTTATTATTTTTGTGTGCTTTTAAGAGAAGACAGTACTTAAAAATCTCAAGTGTCTAAAATAAATGTTCCTGATGATGAAATTTAGAAGGCAGTACAGTCCAGTGACCAAACAAGCTTACCCCTTGCATGGAGAACACAGTTCTCAGCTGTCCTTACAACTCAAGATTGGAGTTAAGGAGAAGGGGTTTCCTGATCTAATTCTACAACTTTTATCTCTATTTACAACTTTTGTGGCCTTTGGAGGTCAGCTAGCCAACCTGGACTCAGTGTACCTGACTGTAAAATGAAGTGATATGTGTTTATCCAAGAGATAAACTACAAACTAGATTCTGGATACACATAAATAAATAATAACAGAGAAATTTCTTCATGTCACATGCTTTGCTAGAAGCTGATAAGCCATAATGTATGTGTGCGTGTGTGTTCAGTTGTGTCTGACTCTTTGTGATCACATGGACTGTAGCCCATCAGACTCCTCTGTCCATGGGGTTTCCCAGGAAAGAATACTGGAGTGGCTTCCATTTCCTACTCCAGGGGATCTTCCCAACCCAGGGATTGAACCTGTGTTCCTTACATCTCCTGTGTTGGCAGGTGGATTCTTTTCTACTAGAGCCACCTGGAAAGCCCCATAGTGTGTGACCCAAATATAAAGTAGGGTAAGGTTGTGATTGGACACCCCAGGTGGCACCCAGTACAGGAGACATAAGAGATGTGGGTTCAGTCCCTGGGTCGGGAAGATCCCCTGGAGGAGGGCGTGGCAACCCACTCCAGTATCCTTGCCTGGAGAATCCCAGGGACCGAGGAGCCTGGTGGGCTACAGTTCATAGAGCTGCAAAGAGTTGGATACAGCTAAAGCAACTTAGCACCGAAGTCATGATAAAGAATGTAAGTATGGATACAGACTACCTAGATTCTTGGCTTTGACACTTGCTGTGTTCATGATTCTAGTCAAGTCACTTACCCTGTCTGTGCTGTAGTTTTTTCACCTGCAAAAGGAAGATGATAAGACTGTTGATGCATAGAAAGTGCTTCTGGAATCATTTCTGCATGTACCAAGTGTTCAACATTCTTGGGAGTGTTGTGGTTGTCCCAACAAAAGAATTGTCTAGTTCTTACCCTTCGCTTCACATTCCAGATCCTCTGATAGATACCATTTGGGGCAACTACCATATGATAAGCGATAGACAAGGACTTGTGAAACTACTGCCTGTGTCTCACAAACAGCCTTGGAATCGCTCTTGTTATTGTTGCTAGAAGAAACTGATGACTTATCCAAAGTGACAGTATCGTCAAGTAGTAGTTTGGGGATCTGAGTGGGGGAATTTTTATTTTCTTGGGCTCCAAAATCACTGAAGCCATGTGACTGAAGCCATGAAATTAAAAGACACTTGTTCCTTGGAAGAAAAGCAATGGCAAACTTAGCACATTAAAAAGCAAAGACATTACTTTGCCTGCAAAGGTCCATATTGTCAAAGCTATAGTTTTTCCAGTAGCCATGTAAGAATGTGAGAGCCGGGCAATAAAAGAGGCTGAACATCGAAGAACTGATGCCTTTGAATTGTGGTTCTGGAGAAGACGCATGAGAGTTCCTGGGACTGCAAGATCAAACCAGTCAACCCTAAAGGAAATCAACCCTAAATATTCACTGGAAGGACTGATGCTGAAGCTGAAGATCCAATACTTTAACCACCTGATGTAAAGAGCTGACTCAATGGAAAAGACCCTGATGCTGGGCAAGATTGAAGGCAGGGGGATACCATGGGATGAGATGGTTGGATGACATCACGGACTCAGTGAACATGAGTTTGAGCAAGGTCCTGGAGATGGTGAAGAAAAGGGGAGCCTGGGGTGCTGCAGTCCATGGGGTCACAAAGACTGAGACACAGCTAAGTGACTGGACAAAACAGTCCTGGGATCTGAATGAGGCCACTTCGGCTCCAACCCTGTGTTGCAACAGTCTATTTGATTGTTGCATCCCGACCTGATCTTTGAGGATTAGTTGCTTATTCCACCTCTCTTGTTAAAAGGAGAATTCCATGGAAAGGAAGGCTGCCTAGTTTAGCTGTAGGTGGCACCTACGGGGTAAAGGCCAGGTTCTTAAGCACAACATTTAAGGCCCCTAGGTTCTGATCCCTGCCTACCTCTCCAATTTTACCTCTTCTCACTCTCCTCCCTGCTTGGACATTGCTACACTCCTTTCCCCTTATTGAATTCTTCACTGCTCTTTGAAGGTGTCTACACCCTCCTACAGCCACGTCTCTGATCTTTTCACCTGTTCTGCTTTCTGAGCCCCACTCTCCTCTGCTCCTGCTATGTGATAACTCGGGCTTTTACTTTGACTCACCTCAGGAAAAGAATAGCATGACTTACAGAGGGAAAGTCCAGTAAATGAAGGCTTCACTGAAACCCTTTCCAATCGGATCTTTATTTGTAGCACCTCTCTACCTTTATAGATTGGGGATGTGTGTGTGTGCTCTGTAGCTAGTCATGTCTGACTCTTTGCGACCCCACCATCTGTAGCCTGCCAGGCTCCTCTACCCTTGAAATTTTCCCCACAAGAATACTGGAGTGAGTTGCTATTTCCTCCTCTAGGGAATCTTCCAGACCCAGGGAGCAAACTTGTGTCTCTTGCATCTGCTGCATTAGTAGACAAATTCTTTACCACTAGTGCCACCCGGGAAGCCCGTAGAACTAGGATAGAATGTGCATTTAGTTCCTTTCCTACAAGGTAAAGGCCTTCCCTCAAATTTCCAACTGGAGTCTCATTCTTCCAGCGTTTATTGACTTCACACTCTGCGCCAAACTCACTTAGATCTGACCCTCTGATGGCACAGTGTACCCTGACCACATCCCTAAATATGTACAATTATTCCAGCTCCCCTTAAGCAGTCTCAGTATTTGTCAAGATTTGAATTTGGAATCAGAACCATAGATATGATTGAATATCACAATTTGAAGCATACTGAATAAATGCAGCCAAAGACTTTTTGTACACCTTAACTCCTAGTTTGAGCTCAGCTTTTTCCAACTGCTCTTGGAAGCATAAATTCAGCTGCATTCAATCTCTTGGGCTTGAGCTGTATACGTGTGCACATAACTATTATGTTCTAGTTTATGACGCGTTCACTCCAAATAACCACACGTACCTGACCTCATGCCCGCTTTGGGAAACTGGGACAACTGGGCTCAGAATACTTGCATTACGTATCCTGGAAATGAAACAGATGAGAGAAGGCAGTTTCATCAGTCCTTTTACAAAGGATGACTCTTTAAACTCCTAAATAGCAACAATTTTAAAGATCCCACATTAGAGTAATACCTTATCAGAGTTGTGGAAAAGATTTTGCAAAGGAGGGCTAGTATTTAAGGAATATTTGCACCAGTTAGACATATATATAGGCTCTCAGTAAAATATAAGCTTTGCTGGTGTTGCAGAAAGAGCACAAAGGTGAATTTAGACGTAAGATAAATTCCAGTTCTGTTATATAATCTGTAATTTTGAACAAATATCTTAAACTGCACCAAACCTGTTATTTCTGCTATTAAATGAGAATAGTAATAATTTTGAATGCCTGGAGGAGATGGAGTCATTAAAAGACATTATCTCTTCTACTTGTCTTGGAAACCAAAGCTTTACTGATGACTGAAGATGTATATATAAGGAACTATGATAGAGAGAATAATGCCTGTCATGGCAGACAATCCAGCTGAAGCTGGGTAGGATCTCAACTCCAGGGTCTAACCCCAGTGGCCTAGTCATGACAAACCCAGAGGTGATCAATTTCAGAGAAACTAATCAAAATGCACAGAAAATAGAGATAGACAAAAGGCAGCCACTGTAACTGAAAAACTGAACTTGAACTGTATCTTGAAACTCAGTTGGAAAAATTGCACAGTAAATTTATCTGAAAAGGCAAGGAAGTCCTTTTTGGTAGTTACTTCAAAACTTCAACTGAATATGGGTAGGTACTAGAGAAAACAGCTATGCTGAGGGAGGAGCCAAGATGGCGGAGGAGTAGGACGGGGAGACCACTTTCTCTCCTACAAATTCATCAAAAGAACAACTGAACGCAGAGCAAACTTCGCAAAACAACTTCTGATCGCTAGCTGAGGTCATCAGGCGCCCAGAAAAGCAGCCCATTGTCTTCGAAAGGAGGGCTGTATAGTTGGAGAAGTCCTGAGACTACAGGAAGAATAAAACTGAAATCCAGAGGCAGGAGACTTAAGCCCAAAACCTGAGAACACCAGAAAACTCCTGACTACAAGGAACTTTAAGTAATAAGTGACTGTCCAAAAGCCTCCATACCTACACTGAAACCAACCACCACACAAGAGCCAATAAGTTTTAGAGCAAGACATACCACGCAAATTCTCCAGCAACGCAGGAACATAGCCCTGAACATCAACATACAGGCTGCCCAAGGTCACACCTAACACATAGACCCATCTCAAAACTCATTACTGGGCACTCCATTGCTCTCCAAAGAGAAGAAATCAAGTTCCACGCACCAGAACACTGACGCAAGCTTCCCTAACCAAGAAATCTCGACAAGCCAATCGTCTAACCCCACCCACTGGGTTAATCCTGCACAACAAAAAGGAACCACAGACCTCCAGAATACAGAAAGCCCACTCCAGATACAGCAACCTAAACAAGATGAAAAGGCAAAGAAATACCCAACAGGTAAAGGAACATGAAAAATGCCCACCAAGTCAAACAAAAGAGGAGGCGATAGGGAATCTACCTGAAAAAGAATTTAGAATAATGATAATAAAAATGATCCAAAATCTTGAAAACAAAATGGAATTACAGATAAATAGCCTGGAAACAAAGATTGAAAAGATTCAAGAACTGTTTAATAAAGACCTAGAAGAAATAAAAAAGAGTCAATTACAAATGAATAATGCAATGAATGAGATCAAAAACACTTTGGAGGGAACCAAGAGTAGAATAACGGAGGCAGAAGATAGGATAAGTGAGGTAGAAGATAAAATGGTGGAAATAAATGAAACAGAGAGGAAAAAAGAAAAAAGGATCAAAAGAAATGAGGACAACCTCAGGGACCTCTGGGAAACTGTGAAACACCCCAACATTCGAATCATAGGAGTTCCAGAAGAAGAAGACAAAAAGAAAGGCCATGAGAAAATACTCGAGGAGATAATAGCTGAAAACTTCCCTAAAATGGGGAAGGAAGTAGCCACCCAAATCCAAGAAACCCAGAGAGTCCCAAACAGGATAAACCCAAGGCGAAACACCCCAAGACACATATTAATCAAATTAACAAAGATCAAACACAAAGAACAAATATTAAAGGCAGCAAGGGAAAAACAACAAATAACACACAAAGGGATTCCCATAAGGATAAGAGCTGATCTATCAATAGAAACCCGCCAGGCCAGAAGGGAATGGCAGGACATACTGAAAGTAATGAAAGAGAATAACCTACAACCTAGATTACTGTATCCAGCAAGGATCTCATTCAGATATGAAGGAGAATTCAAAAGCTTTACAGATAAGCAAAAGCTGAGAGAATTCAGCACCACCAAACCAGCTCTTCAACAAATGCTAAAGGATCTTCTCTAGACAGGAAATGCAGAAAGGTTGTATAAACGTGAACCCAAAACAACAAAGTAAATGGCAACGGGACCACACCTATCAATAATTACCCTAAATGTAAATGGGTTGAATGCCCCAACCAAAAGACAAAGATTGGCTGAATGGATACAAAAACAAGACCCCTATATATGCTGTCTACAAGAGACCCACCTCAAAACAAGAGACACATACAGACTAAAAGTGAAGGGCTGGAAAAAAATATTTCATGCAAACGGAGACCAAAAGAAAGCAGGAGTCGCAATACTCATATCAGATAAAATAGACTTTCAAATAAAGGAAGTGAAAAGAGACAAAGAAGGACACTACATAATGATCAAAGGATCAATCAAAAAAGAAGATATAACAATTATAAATATATATGCACCCAACATAGGAGCACCGCAATATGTATGGCAAACGCTAACGAGTATGAAAGAGGAAATTAATAGTAACACAATAATAGTGGGAGACTTTAATACCCCACTCACAACTATGGATAGATCAACTAAGCAGAAAATTAACAAGGAAACACAAACCTTAAATGACACAATGGACCAGCTAGACCTAATTGATATCTATAGGACATTTCACCCCAAAACAATCAACTTCACCTTTTTCTCAAGTGCACACGGAACATTCTCCAGAATAGATCACATCCTGGGCCATAAATCTGGTCTTGGAAAATTCAAAAAAATTGAAATCATTCCAGTCATCTTTTCTGACCACAGTGCAGTAAGATTAGATCTCAATTACAGGAAAAAAGTGTTAAAACTTCAAACATATGGAGGCTAAATAACACGCTTCTGAATAACCAACAAATCATAGAAGAAATCAAAAAAGAAATCAAAATATGTATAGAAATGAATGAAAATGAAAACACAACAACCCAAAACCTATGGGACACTGTAAAAGCAGTGCTAAGGGGAATGTTCATAGCATTACAGGCTTACATCAAGAAACAAGAAAAAAACCAATTAAATAACCTAACTCTACACCTAAAGCAATTAGAGAAGGAAGAAATGAAGAACCCCAGAGTTAGCAGAAGGAAAGAAATCTTAAAAATCAGGGCAGAAATAAATGCAAAAGAAACTAAAGAGACCATAGCAAAAATGAACAAAGCTAAAAGCTGGTTTTTTGAAAAAATAAACAAAATTGACAAACCATTAGCAAGACTCATTAAGAAACAAAGAGAGAAAAACCAAATTAACAAAATTAGAAATGAAAATGGAGAGATCACAACAGACAACACTGAAATACAAAGGATCATAAGAGACTACTACCAGCAGCTTTATGCCAATAAAATGGACAACTTGGATGAAATGGACAAATTCTTAGAAAAGTATAACTTTCCAAAACTGAACCAGGAAGAAATAGAAGATCTTAACAGACCCATCACAAGCAAGGAAATCGAAACTGTCATCAAAAATCTTCCAGCAAACAAAAGCCCAGGACCAGATGGCTTCACAGCTGAATTCTACCAAAAATTTAGAGAAGAGCTAACACCTATCTTACTCAAACTCTTCCAGAAAATTGCAGAAGAAGGTAAGCTTCCAAACTCATTCTATGAGGCCACCATCACCCTAATTTCAAAACCAGACAAAGATGCCACAAAAAAAGAAAACTACAGGCCAATATCACTGATGAACATAGATGCAAAAATCCTTAACAAAATTCTAGCAAACAGAATCCAACAACATATTAAAAAAAATCATACACCATGACCAAGTGGGCTTTATCCCAGGAATGCAAGGATTCTTTAATATCTGCAAATCAATCAATGTAATACACCACATTAACAAATTGAAAGATAGAAACCATATGATTGTCTCAATAGATGCAGAGAAAGCCTTTGACAAAATTCAACACTCATTTATGATTAAAACTCTCCAAAAAGCAGGAATAGAAGGAACATACCTCAACATAATAAAAGCTATATATGACAAACCCACAGCAAGCATCACCCTCAATGGTGAAAAATTGAAGGCATTTCCCCTGAAATCAGGAACAAGACAAGGGTGCCCACTCTCACCACTACTATTCAACATAGTGTTGGAAGTTCTGGCCACAGCAATCAGAGCAGAAAAAGAAGTAAAAGGAATCCAGATAGGAAAAGAAGAAGTGAAACTCTCACTGTTTGCAGATGACATGATCCTCTACATAGAAAACCCTAAAGACTCTACCAGAAAATTACTAGAGCTAATCAATGAATATAGTAAAGTTGCAGGATATAAAATTAACACACAGAAATCCCTTGCATTCCTATATACTAACAATGAAAAAACAGACAGAGAAATTAAGGAAACAATACCATTCACCATTGCAACAAAAAGAATAAAATACTTAGGAGTCTATCTACCTAAAGAAACAAAGGACCTATACATAGAAAACTATAAAACACTGATGAAAGAAATCAAAGAGGACACAAACAGATGGAGAAACATACCGTGTTCATGGATTGGAAGAATCAATATTGTCAAAATGGCTATTCTACCCAAAGCAGTCTATAGATTCAATGCAATCCCTATCAAGCTACCAACAGTATTTTTCACAGAACTAGACCAAAGAATTTCACAATTTGTATGGAAATACAAAAAACCTCGAATAGCCAAAGTAATCTTGAGAAAGAAGAATGGAACTGGAGGAATCAACCTGCCTGACTTCAGACTCTACTACAAAGCTACAGTCATCAAGACAGTATGGTACTGGCACAAAGACAGAAATATAGATCAATGGAACAGAATAGAAAGCCCAGAGATAAATCCACGAACCTATGGACACCTTATCTTTGACAAAGGAGGCAAGGATATACAATGGAAAAAAGACAACCTCTTTAACAAGTGGTGCTGGGAAAACTGGTCAACCACTTGTAAAAGAATGAAACTAGAACACTTTCTAACACCATACACAAAAATAAACTCAAAATGGATTAAAGATCTAAATGTAAGACCAGAAACTATAAAACTCCTAGAGGAGAACATAGGCAAAACACTCTCCGACATAAATCAAAGCAAGATCCTCTATGACCCACCTCCCAGAATATTGGAAATAAAAACAAAACTAAACAAATGGGACCTAATGAAACTTAAAAGCTTTTGCACTACAAAGGAAACTATAAGTAAGGTGAAAAGACAGCCCTCAGATTGGGAGAAAATAATAGCAAATGAAGAAACAGACAAAGGATTAATCTCAAAAATATACAAGCAACTCCTGCAGCTCAATTCCAGAAAAATAAATGACCCAATCAAAAAATGGGCCAAAGAACTAAACAGACATTTCTCCAAAGAAGACATACAGATGGCTAACAAACACATGAAAAGATGCTCAACATCACTCATTATTAGAGAAATGCAAATCAAAACCACAATGAGGTACCATTACATGCCAGTCAGGATGGCTGCTATCCAAAAGTCTACAAGCAATAAATGCTGGAGAGGGTGTGGAGAAAAGGGAACCCTCTTACACTGTTGGTGGGAATGCAAACTAGTACAGCCGCTATGGAAAACAGTGTGGAGATTTCTTAAAAAACTGGAAATAGAACTGCCATATGACCCAGCAATCCCACTTCTGGGCATACACACTGAGGAAACCAGATCTGAAAGAGACACGTGCACCCCAATGTTCATCGCAGCACTGTTTATAATAGCCAGGACATGGAAGCAACCTAGATGCCCATCAGCAGATGAATGGATAAGGAAGCTGTGGTACATATACACCATGGAATATTACTCAGCCATTAAAAAGAATTCATTTGAACCAGTCCTAATGAGATGGATGAAGCTGGAGCCCATTATACAGAGTGAAGTAAGCCAGAAAGATAAAGAACATTACAGCATACTGACACATGTATATGGAATTTAGAAAGGTGATAACGATAACCCTATATGCAGAACAGAAAAAGAGACACAGAAATACAGAACAGACTTTTGAACTTTGTGGGAGAATGTGAGGGTGGGATATTTCAAAAGAACAGCATGTATACTATCTATGGTGAAACAGATCACCAGCCCAGGTGGGATGCATGAGACAAGTGCTCCTGCCTGGTGCACTGGGAAGACCCAGAGGAATCGGGTGGAGAGGGAGGTGGGAGGGGGATCGGGATTGGGAATACATGTAAATCCATGGCTGATTCATATCAATGTATGACAAAACCCACTGGAAAAAAAAATAATAATAATAAAAATTAAAAAAAAAAAAAAGAAAACAGCTATGCTTAGTCACTCAGTAGTGTCCAACTCTGCAATCCCGTGGACTGTAGACCTCCAGGCTCCTCTGTCTATGGGATTCTCCAGGCAAGAATGCTGAAGTGGGTTGCCACTTCATTCTCCAGGGGATCTTCTCAACCCAGGGATAGAAATTATGTCTCCTGCATTGCAGGCACATTATTTTACTGCTGAGCCACCAGGGAAGCCCAAAAATACGGATGAATTTGGCAAATGAAGAATGGCCTAGCCAACTTCTGTTGACCAAGATGCCCTGTCCTTCAGGCAGTGCTGGAATATATTGGCTGCATCTTTATCTGCTTCCTTCTCTAGCATGCACTATTCTGATTAACCTCAGTTGGCATTTTCCCCTCTTTTCCTTTTATTAAAATCACTGTCTATGACTCAAGCTTATCATGCCAGTGTAGCCCAGACTGTGCTAAAGCAGCCAGCTTAAAGGACCCCTTTCAATCCCTACTGCAGATTAGAATAACTTCTTGAGTCATTTCAGCTCTGCTATTTTAGGCTGCTTCTTTTAAGATTAATTTCCTTCACTATGTGCTGACTCTGTAGTTTAGCCTGAGAAGGGTGCTCTTATTTTTTCTTGTTCCCAAATCTTCCTATAGCTCCGAATATGGAAAACTAGTGTAATGAACTTGGCACGTTGTGGATGTTCAATAAATATTAATCCCCTCTTTTTTCTTTGGGGGATAAAAAAAAACCATGGCAATCTATTAATGAACAAGGATTTAATAAGTGCTGGAAAAGAGTAGTGAGTTAATAACAGAAGCTGCCATATAAAATATATTGGAAAAGTAAGTTAAGAACTGTTAGGTGTTTTAAGTAGAAGACTAATAATATGTATTGCAACTTGGTTCCAATGGTATTGTGGAGACTGAATGACAACTGCAATATATCTGAGGAAAAAAAAATTTTTTTTTTTCTAAAGTTGTTTGGAAATTAACATGAGTTCGTATGAGCCCAAGGAAACAAAGAATTGTTAAAACTGCTCACGTCACTAATATAATTCATTCCTATCATATGTTCTTCTTTGCGCTTCTGTCTCCTCTACTTGTAATGTGTGAAATCCTTGAAGACAGGTTCTCTTTCTAACTAATCTTCTATCCCTAATAGGTTCCAGTGCTGACTACACAATCGTACTCAGTAGATGCTTTTGGAGTATATGTTGAATACACAACTGAAATTTCCATTTAAGAAATTACCTTGTCAGTGGAATAACTATATCCACTTTATTCTATTACTATGTAAGCATTCAACCCTCTTGCTGCATTGCTCTCCGGGGGCTAATATTTCTCCTCTTTGAATTCAGTTGAGCCTTTTGTAACAGAATGAGGAAATAAGGTTTGGAAGTTGAGATGGGGTGGTGAAATTTTTTTTGGGGGGGGGGGTTGATAGTTTTAGTTTACTTTATTTTTGAGGACCCCTCAGGACTTAAATACTAAAATATTTGCTCCTTATTGACAGAAACCTTCCAAAACTAGAGGAAACAGCAAAATATGCCGAGATGTTTGGCTGATATAGAATTCTAACAGATTCACAGAATCTCTACTTTAGTTATCATATTTGCTGATGCTGCCCAAACCTCCATGTCCCAAAGAGGGGCATAAGTTATGGGCTGGCTCTAAGCCTTTAGCAAAGGAAGGAAAATAGAAAAAAAAAAAATACTGGATTCTTGGATGGGGAAGAATAGCAGGAAAATGAATGTGTACTGTGTGTCTGCTTTGAGCTAGGTGTTACGGTCAGATGGTTTTCTATGGCTTGGTTGGATCCTATAAGGAAGACATTATGCTGAGTCCCATTCTGGAGATGTGGGGACTGATGCATTCACAGTCACACAGCTAGTAAGTGGCTGGGGGGGAGCGTGTGCAATTTCTACAGAGCACTTGATTCAAGTATACATTTCTAGGCCTCCAACCTGGAGCTCTTGACTAGGTTTAGGGTACGGGTTAAGCATTTAAACAACTACACTAGATAGGTTTTATGGCCAATCAAGGTTTGATTCTGCTACACCAGTCAACCTTCTTAGATATATTCAATGCATCAAAATATCCTAGGATCAAAATAGCCCAAGACAGACAAGGAGCAGAAAGACTTTAAATATCTCCACCACAGTCTTCCTACTCTCTCTTCCATCTAGTTCATTTTATGAACAATAGAAATATACTCATGCCATGTCAACTTAGCTGAAAGTGCTCCTTTCAGTAGACTGACCCCAGCAGGACTTCCCCATCCAAAATTTCTGAAGTCCACTCTGGAGAGCATTTAGGTTGATCAACCCCATTCTAGAAACTTAAGACAAAAAAATAATTTTTTAAGAGAATCAAATGACTATCTACACTAATATGATTTGAAGGGACCTGAAATTTTTCTTTCTTAATTCTTCCTCTCTGTCTCTGGTTTTTTGTGTCTCTGTATCAGTTTTCACATTTCTGTTTCTCTGAAGTTTGCGTGGGTAATCTATAGATCTACCTCTTACCACTAAGCTTTGAAGTACTTATTAGTTTCATTTATTAAGGTGGGGTTCCTAAGAACCTCTCTATAAATAGATGACTCAACTCTTAAGCCAGTGTTTGTGAAACATTTCTCTTGAAGTTTTCCTAATGACAGAGGAAATTTCCTGTACCCCTGCTTACTGTAGAAACAAAACCATAGGATCCTATAAAAAAATGAAATTCATTTAAAGTTTTCTAGTTTACATTAAAATTTTATGTGGACTTGGTTTTCTAATGAAAAATATATCCATATTTGCTTTAATACAAAATTCTATTTTCTGAATACCTTGAAATAAAACTGAATCTCCATTTTTATTATATATATATATATGCATTTTTTTCTTATTTAAAGGTTTTTCCATCCCAAGGTATGAATGAAGATACACAGCATTCACCCACCACCATGCATGAACACCAAAGCTTAATAAACTTAATTAGATCAGTTGACTTTCCAAGACAATATGACCCAAGATAGGACTTCTTTAAATAGGAAATGGGAAAGTATCGAGCAGAGAAAAGTTTCAGAGTTTGTACTCACCCTGATGCTGAACATTAAATAAAAGGTATCTAATCTCTTGACCTGTCAATTGGAGCAGGGGTATCACTTAAGTTCATATTCTCCTTTCCAATCTCTCTCTCTTAACTTCAGACTGAATTGTTCATTCCCTAAGTTGTGTCTGACTCTTTGGGACCCCATGGACTGCAGCATCCCAGGCTCCCCTGTCCTTCACTATCTCCCAGAGTTTGCTCAAATCGTGTCCATTGAGTCGGTGATGCTGTCCAAACATCTCACCCTCTGTCACCTCCCTCTCCTCCTGCCCTCAATTTTCCTTCAGATTGAGTAGTCAAGCTTAAGTTATTTTCCAGGTTACAAGCTGCTTCCACAAATACTGTCACAATTGGTCTTCATAATAGAAGTAACAAAACAAATTGCTACGTACACTGAACAGAGAAAAAAATTAGCAATGGAAAGATTGCAAGACTTTCCCAGAAACACAGATATTTCTTGTCTCTCTCCACCCTCCCATATTTCTTCTGTATCCATCAATACCTTGGATATTTTCATAAGTATAGCTTGTATTTAGTAAGCTATTGATAAACTGATTTTGCTTCCAGGTGGCGCTAGTGGTAAACAACCTGTCAGTCAATGCAGGAAACTTGAGACATGGGTTCCATCTGTGAGTGGAGAAGATACTCTGAAGGAGGCCATGGCAACCCATTCTAGTATACTTGCCTGGAGAATCCCATGGACAAAAGAGCCTGTTGGGCTAGAGTCCACAGAGTCACAAAGAGTCGGCCATGACTGAAGAAACTTAGCGCACATGCATTCAAATTGATTTTATTATTCCAATTTAATACAATTGTGAGTGCAGTGCTTAGAATTACTGCTCAATTTTTCTATCTTTATCAGTCTGGTATGGTATTATTTGGGCTTCCCTTGTGGCTCAGCTGGTAAAGAATCCACCTGCAATGTGGGAGACCTGGGTTTGACCCATTGGGTTGGGAAGATCCCCTGGAGAAGGGAAAGGTTACCCACTCTGGTATTCTGGCCTGGAGAATTCCATGAACTGTATAGTCCTTGGGGTTGCAAAGAGTCAGACACAACTGAGCGACTTTCACTTCACTATGGTGTTGTAAACAAAAACGCAGGCTGTACTGTGAAAATGTTCTTGATAATTTGGTTAGTAATAATTGTGTACCTCCCCACAAACCAGGTTTCAGAGTATAAGTATGAACTGTGCACTGCCCAACTGAAAAAGCCCTGCTAAGTTATCACTGAAAAATCGAGACTAGATTTTTATGTTGCAAAGGACTAGACTGAAGTCAATATTTGTAAATATTAACTATCATATTTTTTCTTCTGAGTAATCCAATCTGATAAAAAGGAAAGCAAATTGGATTGGGATCTGTGTAAAATAAAACTCTCCATGTACATGAAATGTGCTTTTTAGCCAGAATGGATGAGGGTATTAAAAAAAAAAAAAAAAAGACACAATTCAACTCAAAGACGCCTAGACTCTTTATCATCCATCAGTCAAGGCAAAAAGCACAGTGAAACTCCAGTGAGACTGGATTTAACATAAACTTCCTGAGCTGAATTCCATTATTGCTAAAGTAACTAGAAGGAAACCATTTAAATATTTTCCAGAATGCCTATATTGGAGTTTATTCAGCTTTTAACTAATAGAATTTTGAGAAGCGTTCATCCTCCAAGTGTCAAGCCTTGCTTAAGTTTTACATCTAGAGAGAACATTAAAGAATGTTATTTCAAACTTCCTCCTAATGAAAGACATACTAATAAATTGAACCAAAGGCTTCTTCAAATGTCTGGTAATGGACATCATTGCTTCCCAAGAAACTTCATTCCATTGTTGACCATAAAGTTATGTTGGTAGATAAAAGCCAAAGTGAAGTGAAGTAACTATGAGGGCATGCTGCAGGCCCTAACCAGAGAAAAGACACAACTGATACATTTCTCATCTACTTCTTATAATACAGGTGTGATAGGTCATTATGAGAGCACGTACTAGTTCAAGCATCTGCTAGAAATCTCCTTCAGTTAAAAGAAAAACCTGCAACAAGTTCTTAACACACCCACTGATAATTTTCACAATCAGAATACAGAAAAAATATTACATGTGGATATTATTCTCGAGAAGTAATTGCTGGTTATGTAGAAAAGATTTAAACTTGAAAAAGGGATTGTTATATTATGTTGAATTTCATTTAGTTGATAAAAGCAATGTGGTACAGACTCGGCATGAGGCAAATATCAAAAAGCAAAAAAAAAAAAAAAGTGTAATTTAAAGATATTAATTCACTTGTCCTATAACTTTTTCCCTATTTGATATTTATTGAGCACCTACTGTATGCCAGGCTCTGTGAAGTGCCAGAGAATAAAGATGATAATGTAGTCTCTGACCAAGGGAGTTTGCAATAGAGTTGACAAGTCAAGTCAAGGGCTCAGGTCTCTGATAACTTTAGTAGAGAAAGTTCTTCTCTCTTGATATTACTCTTCTGCTATATACATTGCAGTCTTAGGGCAAGGAGTTCTTTATACACACACACACACACACACACACACACACACACATATGTATATATATATATATATATATACACATAACAAACTTGAATTTAATTACTGTAATCAAACCTCTAAACAGAAGATGATTGAAAAGCACAAACATTAGTTACTTAGTGAGGTGGTGAGAATAGTGAAGTTTTAGTTTTAGAAACTTCAAGCCCAGCTTTCTACATAGTGGACTTTTCGTCAGAGTTTACTTACTTTTCTATGCTCTCCTGCCATAACGTGCTGGGGGCTCTTTTGTTTCCAGTTGGTCTATTTATTTTCAGACGTCTGCTCTTCCCTTGAGTAATATGCCTCCCTCCCTAGAAAGCCCGATAAAGCCTATTCATGCTTCATGTCCAACTCAAATCTTCTCTGCTAGTGGGGAAGTTTACTCTAATCCTCCTTCTGAGAATGACTCACTCCTTTCACTTTACTTTCATGGATTTCTTTTACTCATGACTGGAGCCCAAGTGAAGTGAAGCGAAAGTCACTCGGTCGTGTCCAACTCTTTGCAACCCCATGGACTGTAGCCTGCCAGGTTCCTCTGTCCATGGAATTCTCTGGACAAGAATACTGAAGTGAGTTGCCCTTTCCTTCTCCAGGAGATCTTCCTGACCCAGGGATCGAACCTGGATCTCCTGCACTGCAGGCATTTTCTTTACCGTCTGAGCTACCAGGGAAGCCTTATATTATATGACCCTCACCAGCTCACATCACTCACTCTAAGGTTGGTCATCACCCTTAGATGTAAGCCCTGATTCTGGGCAACAAGTTCTTTGAACCTCCTTACAGTTCTAAGCCAATGGTTCCTAAATAGCTACGGGCAACTCTATCATTACTTTGAGGGTTTATTCCAATCTTCATTTGAAATAAGCAGTTTTAAAGCACCTCTATTCAGCATTCTAGGGGTGAGCAAGAGTGGGAAGGAGAGAGGTGAGGGAATTAATTCATACTCTTAAATGCCTAATATTATTTGTCATAATTGCCTTGGTATTTTACATTCAGTATCTAATTTCACCAAGAGAAAAATCCCACTGAGCTAAGTATTATGTCAATTTTATGGCTAGGGAAACTAAAGCTGAGTGGATTATACCACATGCCTGCAATCACATACTAGTAAGGACCTGAGTATAGGTTAGACCCTTCTAAATTCTTAGTAAAACATCATTTTGTAAGACTACGGACAATTCACGTTCCACAGCTTAGAAACTGCATTCTGAGTTCTGCTTCTTACTGCATGCTTTATCTGATTTCATCGATGGGGACACTGTCACTCTGTGATTGAAGTTAATACAACAAATCCTTCAACTCACATTCTAAAAGCACATATGTCTTTTTTTGAGATATTCAACACTATATTATAAAATAAGCTTTGTGATATTTTACCCAACCATAGGCTAATGTAAGTGTTCTGAACACATTTAAGATAGGCTAGGCTCAGATAGCATATTAAAAAGCAGAGACATTACATTGCCAGCAAAGGTCCATCTAGTCAAGGCTATGGTTTTTCCAGTGGTCATGTATGGATGTGAGAGTTGGACTGTGAAGAAAGCTGAGCACTGAAGAATTGATGCTTTTGAACTATGGTGTTGGAGAAGACTCTTGAGAGTCCCTTGGACTGCAAGGAGATCCAACCAGTCCATCCTAAAGGAGATCAGTCTTGGGTGTTCATTGGAAGGACTGATGCTGAAGCTGAAACTCCAATACTTTGGCCACCTCATGCGAAGAGTTGACTCATTAGAAAAGACCCTGATGCTGGGAGGGATTGGGGACAGGAGGAGAAGGGGATGACAGAGGATGAAATGGTTGGATGGCATCACCAATTCAATGGACATGGATTTAAGTAAACTCTGGGAGTTAGTGACGGACAGGGAGGCCTGGTGTGCTGTGATTCATGGGGTCGCAAAGAGTCGGACATGACTGAGTGACTGAACTGAACTGAGGCTCAGATAATGTACTCTGTAGGTTAGGCTGTTAAATGCATTTTCTGTTTCTATTGGGATATAGTTGCTTTACAATCTTGTGTTACTTTCTGCTGTACAACGAATTGAATCAGATAGTAAAAAGGGATGCCCCTTCCATAAAAAGCATAAATGTCCAATTTTGGAGACACAAAGATAAATGAGGCATGGTTCCTTCCTTCAAGGAGTTTAAATCTAGTGAAGGAAATCAAATGTTAACACAGAGAACAGAAAACAGCACAGATGGATTTGAGAGACATTTCAACCAGATGCTGTTGTTCATGGAGTCATCACTAAGCACTTCATGCTTGGACTCTTGCATTCTATCCCATCAACTCCATACCTGGTCACAATGGCAAGTTCTCAGTCCTTGAACATCTCCTACAGCTTTCCTTCCAGGTCATAACATACCTTGTTTTCCCTCCAAGCTCTAATTCTTCTGTCCACATCACTCTTTCCTATCCCGTGAAAGTGAAAGTGAAGTCTCTCAGTTGTGTCTGACTCTTTGCAACCCTGTGGACTGTAGCCTGCCACGCTCCTCTATCCATGGGATTCTCCAGGCAAGAATACTGGAGCAGGTTGCCATTTCCTTCTCCAGGGGATCCTCCTGACCCAGGGACCGAACCCTGGTCTCCCACACCGCAGGCAGACTCTTTACTGTCTGAGCCACCAGGAAAGCCCGACACCCCGTGCTTGTCTAACTCTGATTCATCTTTCAGTTCAGTTCTCAACCTGGGACTGCTCCAGTCCGCAATAGGTAATACGGTGCTTGAACCGTGTTACTTTGGGTAAGGCGTGGTAAAGCCAGATGGAGATCAAGAGACAGAAACCAGAAAGGTTTTCACAGTTTTGTTGTCCATGACTCCCTGGGAAAAGGACAGTACACCATGTAGGGCCGCAGGGGGAAGCACCAAGGTCAGTCATGAGGCAGAGAGTGAAGGGGAAGGCCTGGGAAGATACCTCTATTGTGGCATCCGTGGGAAGGAATGGGCAAGGCAGTGTAGGCAGACTTAGAATTGGCTAGTTTGAACAACTTCAGCAAGTGCTGGGCATAAGGGTTGCCCCTGGTTGTCTGGTACTCGGTCTTGGGGAGGATATCACAGGTCTACAGTGACTCAGGGTGTGATAGCCATGCAAGGGAGATCGTTGGGGGTGTGGACCTCATCAGCTGCTCAGGAAGAGGAATTAGCTGGCCACTTATCCAAGTCTCAAACTGAGTCAAGATAGTATTTATTAAAACTTCATTTCAGTGCTTCATCTCAGACACCTTAGACAACTATCGTAAAGTATTTGTTATAATTCCCTTTTGAGATTTTTGTCTCTCCTACTTTAAACTAGCTCTAGAAAGGCAGGAACAGCCTTAGTACCTAGCATTTAAGAGATGCATGACAAATGTTTTGAATGGAAAGTAATGACACTTAACTTGTGTTTTGAAGAATGAAAAGGAGTTCTTTAGGAGAAGGTGAGTTGGGTGTAAAACCTAGACAAAGGGAAAGTGAAGTGAACGTCGCTAAGTCGTGTCCAACTCTTTGCGACGCCATGGACTGTAGCCTGCCAGGTTCCTCTGTCCATGGAGTTCTCTGGGCAAGAATACTGGAGTGGGTAGCCTTTCCCTTCTCCAGGGGATCTTCCCAACCCAGGGATCAAACCCAGGTCTCTCACATTGCAGGCAGAATCCTTACCAGATGAGCCACAAAGGAAGCCCAAGAATACCAGAATGTGTAGCCAATTCCTTCTCCAGTGGATCTTCCCAACCCAGGAATTGAACTGGACAAAGAGAAGAGTAGGCCAAAACTTTGCAATGTGCTGGAAATTGTTAGTTTGGGAATGACAGATTGTTTCAGGCTTTTAAAGCTAGCACTCCTGAAGAAATAGCAAGGCACAATGAGACTAGAAAAGATAACCTGAGGTTTGAATAAGAAAACCTTTGTGTGTTAGGCTAAGAAATTTGGATTTTATCCTACATACAACAGGGAGTCCTTAAGTCCCAGAACAAGAAGATGGCCTGATCTGTAAGCACCATAGGTGGCTACTCAATATGAGGGGAGAAATAGGAATGACCACATGTGTCCTACCAGAAAAATGTCCAGTGCTCAGATGGCACAGTTTTAAGTATAAATGCTGTTACTTTTATAGCCAGCCTCCACATTAAGTTCAGGGCAAGGTCCATGATGAGACAAATGTCTTGTGTTGATGAATCCCAAAACAAACTACAGAGAAATCCTTAGCTCTCATACCAATAGACTCCATATTTCCCCAATCTAGCATGAGTAGATGAAAGAGAAGCCTATGGAAATACAGAGAGTGCATATTTCTAAGTAAATGTAATGCCTGATGTATAGCTGCTAAAGTCATACAAGATCTGGTCTCTAGGAAATTTATATTTATCTAATGACTATCCAACTATCTTTAAGTAACTGTTTAATAACTACCCTGCTCTCTTATTAAGGGAAAACCATACACGGTGAGATATTATGCTGTGGTTTATTATTTTTCTTCAGACACAGACATGACACCATAACATTAAGAAGTCATGTCTCTGGCCATATTCAAATAAATAAAATATACTAAAAGCTGTAATCTGTGAAGGATCGAGGGTTTCCGGAAGAAAATGAAAATGTAGATGTAGACAGCTGATTTGCTGAGTTCCTTCAGGAACCCTTTGCAGCCTGCTTCATGTGAGACACAAAAGGCTTTTGTGACGCATACGCTGTGCATCACAAATGGAGAGCCCAGGCCAAAGAAAATATACAGTTACCAGAAGAATAAATCCAGGATGAAAAGCACAGAGGTAGCATCAATAGACGTCTAATACGCCATTGGCTCCATCTGGTTAGAATCACATCATCAAAATCGGAGCTGGAGTAGACCTTCCAGGTCATCCCATCCATCCCCTTGCCAACACAACAATCATCATTTTGAGGACCAGGTCCAGTTCAATTTCACATGTCTCTAGAGACAAGAATTCCACAGATTCTGTGGGCAAGATATTTACCATATTTAAAGAGGCAAATGTAGTCATGGTCAAGATTTCAGCCAGTAAAATAATTGCATTCAGTCTTTGAAACAAAAGGGATTGACTTTTTAAAGTAGAAATTCTTCCAGTGGAAGACAAAGAGGTTGGTGCCTGGAAAATCACTATTGAGATGGAAATAAGAATTGCTGTCAGCTGTGCAAAGATTTAGGGGGCTTCCCAGGTGACCCAGTGGTAAAAAAAAAAAAAAAAAAAAAACAACTGCCTGCCAATATAGGAGATGCATGGGACGTTGATTTGATCCCTGGGTCAGGAAGATCCCCTGGAGGAGGGCATGGCAACCCACTCCAGTATTCTTGCCTGGAGAATCCCATGGAAAGAGGATCCCATCAGGTTACATTTCACAGGGCTGCAAAGAGTTGGACGTGACTTAGTAAGTAAACAACTGAGAACTGTGTCAAGGGACTTTCTCATATTAGCCCAAGGAAATTCTAGACAATGTTCAAACTCTTCCATGTACAAATGGGCTTGGAACAATTGTGGTCAGGAACCAGCTAAGATGTTGGAAAATGAGCTGATCTGGAAATCAGAGTTCTAGGTTCTCATCAAGGATGACAGAGGACACCTTCTCTATATTATGGGAGACAGTGGGGGAAATGAGGACAATTTCATATTAAGAGCTCTCCTATGTGAAGAGCCAAGAGGTGGAGTCAGAACGCATGCCAAATTTGTAAGGGTCTGAAGATAGGATCAAAAATATAGCCAATGGAGTCAAGAGTTTGGAAGTAGGGAGATAAGATTTAGTATAAAAGTCTGACTTAGAGATTATCATACTAAGTGAAGTAAATCAGACAGAGAATGGCAAATATCATATGACATCACTTATGTGCAGAATCTTTAAAAAAAAGATACAAATGAACTTATTTACAAAACAGAAGTGGACTCATAGACTTAGAGAATGAACTTGTGGTTATTGGGGGAAAGGGTTAGGGAAAAGATGGATTGAGAGTTTTGGGACTGACTGACGTACACACTGCTATGTTTTAAAGTAGATTACCAACAAGGACCAACTGTAAAATAATTTTTTAGAAATAAAAATAAATAATTTTTTTTAATTTGAGGTCAAAAGGAATGACGGGCTACTAAATGATTACCTTGAAGAGTCACTTTTAAGTTATTTTTAAGTAGAACTTTTGCTCAAGAAAGTTTTATATATTATGTATGATGCATACATAATAGAAGTACCAGCATTTCTGAGTGAAACATGAGATGGGATTAGGTGAACAGGGAATTCTGAAACCCTCATTCCCAAACTCATCCATTTCTATGGAGGACCTAGTCTCCCTTCTGTGGAACCCATGGCACTGATTAATAATACTGATTTTTCAACTCCAGAATTAATAGTTTTATGTTGAGTGTTCTGTGGTAGGGCATGTCAAAATCGAGGAGATACAGTTCTTGAATCCTACCCATGGAACTCAGGGCTTATTCAATATCCTATTAAATACTTCACACCAAAAAAAATGTAGCTGAGGAGTCTTCACAAGTCCCACAATCATCTTTATCTCAGAAGCGCATGAGATATGTTAACCTGTTAAACATTGTCTGTGGCTTGCCTTTACGTATCAGTGAAGAAGGAGAGCCCAGTCTAAAGGGTTCAAGACAGGGGATGTAGCCCATCTTGAGAGAGAGAACAGAAGACCGATTGGTGCACAGAATTGAGAAAAGAGTTGAGAAAATCGCCAAATTAGAAAACAGGAGAGAAACAGTTAGAAAAATAAAAGCAGTCAATAGCAGGATCACTTGGGACAGAACTTGGGTACTAATGCTATATCTAATGCTACTGTTTTCTTAAAGGAAACACACACACCACTCGTCTTTCTTGCTCACAGAAATATGACTTTGGATAATACAGCCTCCTCCACCCAATCTTGTACTTAACTAGACCAGTCATCATTATTCCATTTTCCTTACCAATAATTGATTTAGGAAAGGCAGCTGATGCCATTGTGGGCTTTGAGGAGGTCTGATAGGGAGCTTCTGTTTGTGTTCCTACAATGATGTAACTGGAGTAAAATAGTTTCTCTTCTTTTTCTAGGCATGCCTTTTCCTAGATGGCTGAACAATTGGAACTGTAACAGTGATCTTATGATTGTGAAGGGCCATACTGGGTTACAGTGTTGACACAGACAGCTTGAGTCCTTGATGTCATGACTGAATCACTAAAGTATCCAACCTTGCAACTGTGGTACCTTGGGATTTCTCTTTAGAGCAAATTGCTTTTTTCTTATTGCTTAGCTTAGCTGAGTCAGGGGATTCTGTTCATGGCAAGCTAAGCATGTCAACTGATAGCAGAGAAGGCAGCTTTGAAACTCACAATTGTTATCCCCTTAGGTAATCTCCTTGTACACATTATTTGGTATCTATCACTGAACTGAAACTTTTCTTAAAGCAGCAAATTTCTTTCCACAGAGAAAGACCAAGAAATATTATATGATGAAAGAGAAACATGGGCTAATTTTGTGAGATGAAGTCAAACCTTAGTCACAGAGTTTAAGAGACAGTTCAAATACTCATATATATATTGAACTGCCATAGACCAAGTGGAAGAAAGAAAAATCTTTGGAGAAATGAAGGAAAATAAATCATTACTGTCTGTGAGTTCCTTGGGGGCAGCATCATGTTTTGTCTATTGTTTGGGTAGCTAATATTCAGCAACATTCCTGGCACACGGTGGGGGTTCTATAAATGCAGAATTAAGTAACAGAAGGAGATTAGAGGTCTAGTAATTGATGTTTATTCTCAGTTTCATCCAAGCATCTCCCAGTTTCTTATGACATATTTGAGAGGCTAGACTGGCACCAGGATCTAAGGCCAAACACTAGAACTAGTTACGCATTAACTGTACATGTGTCATAACCATGAGAATTTTGTGGCAGAGATTATTGACTCTTCATTAAAATTAAAATCCATGTTTAACTTCCCAGAATGGCGGTCAGAATCACAACTGAATACATAGAACCTATGGGCATAAGCATCACAGCTCACAAAGGTTTGACATAGCTTACCTCCAATGACCTTTCCAACAGTCCTGAACCCATGCTAGGTTATAATTTCCAGAATCTCTTGCATGATTTGGTCATGTGACTAAGTTCTAGTCAATAGAATGTGTCAGGTGCCATTTCTGGGCGCAGCTTTTAAGAAGCAAAGGTCTTGTCTCCATATTCTCCTTTCAGTGTCCTTCCAGATGGTAAGGATGGCAATGAAACTTTAGGGACTGTCAGAGTCAGAAGCTGGAAAATGCCTGAGTCTGTGAATTTCTGTTGTCGATGAATAATCACCAATCAGAAACAATCTTTTATTAAGACTGATCTCTTACATAGTCTGCCAAATTCTTTATTACCATAGTTTAGCCTACTTTAAATAATGCAGCTTGGCCACATCTATTTGGCTTGTGAGCACAACACCAGCCTTGTCATAATCTTAGAATGATAGAGAGAATCATGTTTTAAAAAACCTGCCATGAAAATGGATGTGTTTCAAAATTCATAATGCTTTGACATACACTAGCTGGTATGATCCTCCCCACAAGCTCATAAAATTAGCAGGGTAGATATCCTCATTTCAGAGGCAAGAAATCAATGATCAAGGAGATTCACAAATCATCTGAATCTACTGAACACACCAACTTAATTCTAAAGCCTCAATCTTTTGATTTCAAATTCTTTACTTTCCCCATCATAACTACACTAACTGCCTCTGTCTGAAATATCTTCTTAATGGGTGACTTTATTGTAGAAATTATCCCAAAGGATTAGAGATTATTTTAGGAGACTCAACTCACTGAATTCTAAATATGGAGGGATTTATCACTCTGGAGGATTTAGCAATGAAGTTGACTCTACCATAGATAATTTTTCTTTGGAGAGTCTCTCAGTGTCTCAGACTTCCATGGAGGTTATTGAGCTCATTCTTCTTCCCAAAGCAAAAGTTTCTCTAACACATCCCTGAGAATTTCTTAGTAAGCCTCTACTTGATCGCCTCTAATGATGGAGTACTCACTACTTCCAAAACTTTCTCAGTCTGTTGGTAGGGCAACCAACTCATTCTGATTTCCATAGAAATTTTTTTCAATTTTATAAATGAAAGTCCCCTGGCCTGGGCAGCCCTCAGTCCTGACCAAATTGGAGACTGGTGACCCTAATATTGTTGAATGATGGAAATCATTAAAAACTTCTTTTAACTGAGACAAACCTTGCTTTGCTCTAACTTGTACCAGGTTTTCTTGTTTGGCTCACTTCAGTGACAGCAATTCAACTGCAATTTGTTTCATGCTGATCCATGAGAGTCCCGGTTCTTTATAGCTGCCCAAGGTTTCATAAAACTACATTTTCAGCATCATTCTACCATAAACCACAAGATCGATAGATCTAACTTCTGTCTTTGGGTTCGATAGACAGGTTATGAAGACACACTAGCAATACTCCATATCCCCTAAGTCAATTATTCTCCCTATAAGCCTATAGTGTAAGCATTTTGAAATTGTTTTCCAGGTTCCCCAAGCTGAGCTTTGATAAAATTATTGATCATAAAAATAAATGTACTCCTATTATCATCTATCAAGGGTAAACATAATTAATTTAATAAAAATCACTTATTCTGCACCAGAAAATAGTTAATTTCTCACTACATGCTCTTGAGGGAAAAAAGTAATTATCTTCTAAGTTTTCACCATTGACATTAATGTGCCTCTGAGAGTTGAACTCTTTTTTCTTTATTTTTTTTTTTTTTTTCTTTAATATGAGTGCACCACTTGCTCTATGGGGAAAGGAACAGTCTCTATATTATTGGGTGCTGAGGGACCACCAAAACCAGGAAATTCGTGTTTTATGAGCTTTCCCCAAATCAAAGCAACAGGGTTATGGTCAACATCATCCTTTCACACCCACTTGGTTCTTTTAGAGGGGTGCTTCGGGGGCAAAAGAAATATTTTGCAGAGAAAAGCACATCTAATTCATTGCTTTCTTTTCTGCTGAAAGTCAAGACAAGGATCTGAACAGCTCCTCAGACCCCTGCTCCAAACCAGACAGATCTCTCTACACTGTTTTGACTTTCTTGCCATTTATGATATCTGTTGGTAGTATTCTACTACCTACAACCTACTTTTTAGATGTATATTTTCTGTATAGCCAAAATATTTTAACAGTGAGTGAAATTATGATTACCATCAGGAATCTGAGGGTTTTTTTTTTTATTTTATTTATTTTTTTTTATTAGTTGGAGGCTAATTACTTCACAACATTTCAGTGGGTTTTGTCATACATTGATATGAATCAGCCATAGATTTACACGTATTCCCCATCCCGATCCCCCCTCCCACCTCCCTCTCCACCCGATTCCTCTGGGTCTTCCCAGTGCACCAGGCCTGAGCACTTGTCTCATGCATCCCACCTGGGCTGGTGATCTGTTTCACCATAGATAGTATACATGCTGTTCTTTTGAAATATCCCACCCTCACATTCTCCCACAGAGTTCAAAAGTCTGTTCTGTATTTCTGTGTCTCTTTTTCTGTTTTGCATATAGGGTTATCGTTACCATCTTTCTAGATTCCATATATATGTGTCAGTATGCTGTAATGTTCTTTATCTTTCTGGCTTACTTCACTCTGTCTAAGGGGCTCCAGTTTCATCCATCTCATTAGGACTGGTTCAAATGAATTCTTTTTAACGGCTGAGTAATATTCCATGGTGTATATGTACCACAGCTTCCTTATCCATTCATCTGCTGATGGGCATCTAGGTTGCTTCCATGTCCTGGCTATTATAAACAGTGCTGCGATGAACATTGGGGTGCACGTGTCTCTTTCAGATCTGGTTTCCTCAGTGTGTATGCCCAGAAGTGGGATTGCTGGGTCATATGGCAGTTCTATTTCCAGTTTTTTAAGAAATCTCCACACTGTTTTCCATAGCGGCTGTACTAGTTTGCATTCCCACCAACAGTGTAAGAGGGTTCCCTTTTCTCCACACCCTCTCCAGCATTTATTGCTTGTAGACTTTTGGATAGCAGCCATCCTGACTGGCGTGTAATGGTACCTCATTGTGGTTTTGATTTGCATTTCTCTAATAATGAGTGATGTTGAGCATCTTTTCATGTGTTTGTTAGCCATCTGTAAGTCTTCTTTGGAGAAATGTCTGTTTAGTTCTTTGGCTCATTTTTTGATTGGGTCATTTATCTTTCTGGAATTGAGCTGCAGAAGTTGCTTGTATATTTTTGAGATTAATCCTTTGTCTGTTGCTTCATTTGCTATTATTTTCTCCCAATCTGAGGGCTGTCTTTTCACCTTACTTATAGTTTCCTTTGTAGTGCAAAAGCTTTTAAGTTTCATTAGGTCCCATTTGTTTAGTTTTGCTTTTATTTCCAACATTCTGGGAGGTGGGTCATAGAGGATCTTGCTGTGATTTATGTCGGAGAGTGTTTTGCCTATGTTCTCCTCTAGGAGTTTTATAGTTTCTGGTCTTACATTTAGATCTTTAATCCATTTTGAGTTTATTTTTGTGTATGGTGTCAGAAAGTGTTCTAGTTTCATTCTTTTACAAGTGGTTGACCAGTTTTCCCAGCACCACTTGTTAAAGAGGTTGTCTTTTTTCCATTGTATATCCTTGCCTCGTTTGTCAAAGATAAGGTGTCCATAGGTTCGTGGATTTATCTCTGGGCTTTCTATTCTGTTCCATTGATCTGTATTTCTGTCTTTGTGCCAGATGAACATAGGTGCAAAAATCCTTAACAAAATTCTAGCAAACAGAATCCAACAACATATTAAAAAAATCATACACCATGACCAAGTGGGCTTTATCCCAGGAATGCAAGGATTCTTTAATATCCACAAATCAGTCAGTGTAATACACCACATTAACAAATTGAAAGATAAAAACCATATGATTATCTCAATAGATGCAGAGAAAGCCTTTCACAAAATTCAACACTCATTTATGATTAAAACTCTCCAGAAAGCAGGAATAGAAGGAACATACCTCAACATAATAAAAGCTATATATGACAAACCCACAGCAAGCATCACCCTCAATGGTGAAAAATTGAAAGCATTTCCCCTGAAATCAGGAACAAGACAAGGGTGCCCACTCTCACCACTACTATTCAACATAGTGTTGGAAGTTTTGGCCACAGCAATCAGAGCAGAAAAAGAAGTAAAAGGAATCCAGATAGGAAAAGAAGAAGTGAAACTCTCACTGTTTGCAGATGACATGATCCTCTACATAGAAAACCCTAAAGACTCTTCCAGAAAATTACTAGAGCTAATCAATGAATATAGTAAAGTTGCAGGATATAAAATTAACACACAGAAATCCCTTGCATCCCTATATACTAACAATGAAAAAACAGAAAGAGAAATTAAGGAAACAATACCATTCGCCATTGCAACAAAAAGAATAAAATACTTAGGAGTATATCTACCTAAAGAAACAAAAGACCTATACATAGAAAACTATAAAACACTGATGAAAGAAATCAAAGAGGACACAAACAGATGGAGAAACATACCGTGTTCATGGATTGGAAGAATCAATATTGTCAAAATGGCTATTCTACCCAAAGCAATCTATAGATTCAATGCAATCCCTATCAAGCTACCAACGGTATTTTTCACAGAACTAGACCAAAGAATTTCACAATTTGTATGGAAATACAAAAAACCTCGAATAGCCAAAGTAATCTTGAGAATGAAGAATGCAACCTGCCTGACTTCAGACTCTACTACAAAGCCACAGTCATCAAGACAGTATGGAATCTGAGTTTTTTGAGAAGCGAATGTTTTAGATTGATAGTACTCTGGAAGGTTAATAATATAGTCTTATAAGTGGCGTAAGATTTTCAAGGTTAAGCTTTTTTTTTCAATTATAGGAGCTTAGAATAAAATAGGGCTTTAGGGATCAGGTAGCTCAATCATGCCCATTTTACAGATGAGAAAGAATATTGAAGTTCAGGAGCACAGATCATCACTGTAATGATCAATTGCAAATTTTTGAAGACAACTAGACTGACCTCTCACTTCAACTCAGTAAGTTAAACAGTTATTCTTTACCTTTAGGGACTATGAATCCCTTTGAGAACTGGATTAATATTATGGAATCTAGTTTAAAAATAAAAAAAGTACATATACTCAACATTTCTTGCATAATTTCAGATTTATATTCCTTATGAAGTCCATATTTGGATCCAATTGGGCCATTCTCTTTGCCCATTGGATAGCTTTCCAAAGGGATAACTTGGATAATTTCTGTATGGACTCTGTATTTTACGGAAAATCAAATTTGAATTTAATTATTTGAAATTTAACACTTTTTAAAGATAAATCAATTTGTGGCTATTTTACATTCATATTACAGTTTTAAGCAAGTTTTGTATGAAGAAATTACTTCCTTATGAACAAATCATTTGGATATTAGGATCAAAATCAGAAATTTATCACAAGGATTAGTGGATAGGACCTGGGCAATGTCACTTGAATTAATACTCTAGAATATCTAGTGTTAGTCCCTCAATTGTGTCTGACTCTTTGCGACTCCATGGACTGTAGCCCACCAGGCTCCTCTGTCCATGAAATTTTCCCGGGAAGAATACCCGATTCCTACTCCAGGGAATTTTCCCAACCCAGGGATCAAACCCATGTTTCTTTGTCTCCTGCATTGGTAGGTAGATTCTTTCCCACTGCACCACCCAAGAAGCCCAACTGATATCAGTAACCAATATTTATTGTATTCTAACTCTACACCATGTGTGTACTGATGAATTTAGGTGTTATATCTCTTCACAACAGTATAAGGTGTGTGTTTAATCATATACATTTTTATAGTTAGAAGGAACTGAATCCCACAGAGGCTTAAACCTTACCCAAGGTCGTCAGCTATGGCAGTGATTCTCTGTGTAGGATAATTACTCCCTTTCCCACCCTATCTCAAACAATGTTGCACACTTGAAACTAACATAACATTGTAAATCAACTATATTTCAGTGAAAAAAGAAGCTTTTTTAAAGTGCTACAATAAAAATAAGATTGTGGGCACTCATTTGCTCTCAAGTTCAGAGTTGCCCAAAAGAAGCTATTTCTGAGCAATCTCCCCACCAGGGATACTACAACTCAGAAGAAACAAGGGAATTCAGACTCTAAAAATAAGGGACTAAAGGAATTGAATTTGACCCGGCCACCAGGTAATTAAAAGGTACGCATGGACGGGTACAAAATATAAGGATATTAGATCTCTCATAGTACTCCACTGTGTTTCTTAGGTGACAGTCTTTGAAAACAAGGCTTGGTTTGATAGAACATTGACAGTGAACTCTGTCTTCCTGTTTTTTAATCTTTGGTCCTGACTGTACATCATTATCACCCCCAGAGCTTGTCTGTAATGCACATGCCAAGTCCCCCATACCAGGCCAATAAATCAGAATCTCTGGAGGTTGAGCCCATGAGGATGGATATTGAAAAAGCCCTTCAGGTGATTCTGCAGTAAAGCCTCATATGGAAACCACCATCCTAGAGTCTTATAGGATTGAGTGAGAGCAAGGAATAAGACTTTTCACTGTTGATTTAGACCTCTCAATAAGCAAAGGTAACTCTAAGTTGATTGGAGGTCAAACATGGAAAGGCAGATCCTTTCTTTGACTATAGGAATATAAATCTGCCAGGCTACCTGGATAGGATAATACATCTTCCCACCCTTCAATGTGTCCCATCTCCAGGAAGAGCACTGCCTTTTCTCCTCTCCTCACTGCTACATTCTTTCACACATGAAATTCTGTCAACCCTGCTTTTCTCCTTAGTTTTCAATCTTTCTCATTCTCCTCTCTCTATTAACCCTGCCTTAGTCCAAGCCTTCTTCTCCACTTGTTTTCTAATTTTGGAAACCTGTTTTACTTATTTACTTGAATAAAAAAAGAAAAGATTAAATATTAGGGTGGAAAAAGGAAAGAGAAAGTTGAGAGCTAACCTACACAGCAATAACTACACGTCAACCTTGTGCCGGGGTCCTCAAACATTACCCAATTTTTATCCTTCCAACAACCTCATGAGTTCACCTGTCACTTTGGGCTACCCTATAAAGGAGAAGACGAGATGACCTCTGATGATTTCCAATGTCACACTGCTGATAAATGGCAAGGCACTTTCTTATTTCCCTTACAGCCAAAAGCATTTCAACTAGCTTCACAATCATTGCCAGTCTGTCCTTCCTAATGGCCGTTCTACATTCCAACAGCTTTACACAAGTCTCTTTTCATTGTTTTCTTTGCCTGAATGGACACTGGGACCAACTGCTCCCTGTCACTCATCTGTTACATTTTCATACACTTAGAGCCTGAGAACCTCTTCTAACTTTCTAATTAGTCAATCACTCTTTCATGCAGCGAACTCAATTTCCATTGATGGAGCAGTCACAGCATGCTGGAAGTATCTTTGGCATTGGTGGAAAAAGGTCAGGAGAGAGGGAGATGACAAGTTCACTGCCACTGGAGCTCTTGAGTCTAGTAGAAGCTTGACAAATGACAGCCAGGCAAACCAGTTAAGTGCATTCTCTAAAGCCAAGTCTTAGAATAAATAGGAAAGCTGTGTGTGAAATAAGGCAATAGTTCAACAGCCCTCTTACTCAGCTGGGCAACCTCTTAGAGAAATAAACAGCATCCTTTTAACCATCCAGACAGGCTCATGGCTGAACCAATTTATCTGTATCATCTACAAACAATATTTAACTTAATCTAAGGCAGAACAGGAGTGCAAACATTGAGGTCTTGGGTCTGTGACCATTTTTCCAGCACTACAATGTTTATGAGAACATTCAAGGCCAAAAAAGAATGTGTGGGTCTACAGCAGACATCCCCATGCATGCTGGATGCCAGGTTCTCACTTATCCATACAATATGCACTTCAGAAGACCAATGTTATCCAGCTGTCCTTCAGGATGGTGTCAAGTCAAGAGCTTGTGGTTCTGGGCTTAGTTGTGCTTCTCATTAGTTATGTGATGTTAGAAAAGCCACATCGGTCATTCACTCTCGGTTTGGCCCAAAGTCCAAAAGGAGAGTTGGGTGAGATTTCTCTAAAGAGCTCTTCCAGCTTCCCAACCTGAGAGTTTCATTTGAATGAGGAGTTCTAAGAGAGGAAATGTAGTCAATGTTTCTTACCTGGAAAGTTACAGGAGTGGTCTGAGTGAAAAAAAGTGTCTTCACTCTCCCTTAATGTCTAAGTCAATCTATGTGTGTGACTGAGTTACCCACTAACCCCAAGTAGGACTTTATAGTTGCTTTGTTGTTGTGGCTCAGTCCTTCGGTCATGTCTTACTCTTTGCAACCCCATGGGCTGTAGCAGATCAGGCTTCCCTGCCCTTCACTATCTCCCGGAGTCTGCTCAAACTCATGTCCATTGAGTCAATGATGTTTGTTGCTTTGTGTTCCTCTTAATCCGATGTGTCTGTTGTGTGTACCTTACCATTAACCTGTCTGGTGGGTATTCCTCTTATGCTTGCACACCAACATTCCCAGGTATCATACTGTGTATTAGAACAGAGGTAGCAGGTGATACTATGCCAAAACAGGAGCCATGGAGGACACCTTGATGGCTAAGGGAAATTTCATGATACAGGCCAAATATGGAAGCAACTGGGTTTTCCTGGTAGCTCAGCTGGTAAAGAATCTGCATGTAAAGCAGAAGACACTGGTTCAATTCCTGGGTCAGGAAGATCCTCTGGTGAAGGGATAGGCTACCCACTCCAGTATTCTTGGGATTCCCTGGTAGCTCAGATGGTAAAGAATTTGCCTGAAATGCAGGAGACCTGGGTTCAATCTATAGGTCAGGAAGATCCCCTGGAGGAGGGCATGGCAACCCACTCCAGTATTCTTTTCTGGAGAATCCCCATGGACACAGGAGATTGTCAGGGCCCAATCCATGGGGTCACAAAGAGTCAGACATGAACGAGTGACTCAGCACAGCACAAGGAAGCAAGTAAAATGACTTCACCAAATAAGATTGGGTCTTTATGAGCATAGAGGTTATCTGTTGTTTCTGCTTGCCTTCATACCCCCATCCTCCAGTGACCCCAACCTGATTTCTTTTTCAGCAACAATCTCTTCTTCATGCTCCGTACATACAGTTTTGAGGGGACATGGGAGTCAGATGTCAATCAACCACATGGTCTACTCCCTGAGCATAGTAACCATCTCAGCAATGGGGGCATGACCTACCTGAGGCTGGTACAAATAAGATCAAGGTTACAGAGAGAACTATTCTCCTAAGACAACCCCCAGCAAAGCTGATGGAAGCCTGGGGCTGCCATGAGCTATCACATGAAATGTGGCCAAAAAAAGCCAAAACAAAGGAATGTAGAGCTCAGAGAGGAAGAAAATGAATTCTGGTAACATTGGCTGAGTCCTTTGATACAGCTATGCCTGAAAATGCTTTTTCATTTATGCAAGCCAGTGAGTTCCTTTACTGTTCAAGCCAGCTTCCATTGGTGTTTTATTGCTTGACCAGATCAGTTCAGTTCAGTTCAATTCAGTTGCTCAGCCATGCCCTACTCTTTGCGACCTCATGGACTGCAGCACACCAGGCCTCCCTGTCCATCACCAACTCCCAGAGTGTACTCAAACTCATGTCCATTGAGCCAGTGATACCATCCAACCATCTCATCTTCTGGCATCCCCTTCTCCTCCCACCTTCAATCTTTCCCAGCATCAGGGTCTTTTCACGAGTCAGTTGTTCGCGTCAGTGGCCAAAGTATTGGAGTTTCAGTTTCAGCATCAGTCCTTCCAATGAATATTCAGGACTAATCTCCTTTAGGATGGACTGGTTGGATCTCCTTGCAGTCCAAGGGACTCTCACGAGTCTTCTCCAGCACCACAGTTTAAAAGCATCAATTCTTCAGTGCTCAGCTTACAAAATATTTTTTTTTTTACCTCTTAGCTCATACCTCCCTGTCTTCAATATTCAGAAATAGTAAAATGTGATATAAATAACCCTGCTTTGGAAAAAAAGAAACTAAGATCTTTTACCCTTTATGGATCACAGCCTTGTTTTAGCAAGGGGGCTTATGTAACTCAATGAAGCTATGAGCCATGCCATGCAGGGTCACCCAAGATATACGGGTCATAGAGGGTGGCAGAGGATGAGATGATTAGATAGCATCACCAAAGCAATGGACGTGAATTTGAGCAAACTCCAGGAAAAGAGTTTCCCTCATAGATCAGTTAGTAAAGAATCCACCTGCAACACAGGAGACCCTGGTTCATTTCCTGGGTCAGGAAGATCCTCTGGAGAAGGGATAGGCTACCCACTCTAGTATTCTTGGGCTTTCCTTGTGGCTCAGCTGGTAAAGAATCCATCTTCAATGCAGGAGGCCTGGGTTCGATTCCTGGGTTGAGAAGATCCCCTGGAGAAGGGATAGGCTACCTTCTCCAGTATTCTGACCTGGAGAATGCCAGGGACTGTATAGTCCATGGGGTCACAAAGAGTTGGGCACAACTTCACTTCCAGGAGATAGTGAAGAACAGGGGAGCCTGGCATGCTATGGTCCATGGGGTCACAAAGAGTCAGAGATGACTGAACAATAACAACAAAGGTCATATAGCCAGTAAGAAGCATGATCAAGACCAAAGTCACAGTCTTTTGACCCTGAGCTCAGAGCTCTAACTTCTCAACCATGCAACCCACAGGCCTCATGTCCAGAATACATGTTACGTCTCAGAGTCTCCACTGATACTTCCTGAGTCCTGTGTGTTATAGACTCATAGAGTGATAAAGCTTGAAAAATCACTGGAAATTCCCACCTCTGACTTCCCAAAGCTCCCACTAATATTGTAGTTTAAAATGTAAGATGAAAAGTAAGAGCCATCAGGGTTAGAATGCACCGATCTGGGGATGTGTGACAACAAGCCAGTAAAGTCTTGCTGAGCTGCAGTTTAATTACCTGTAATATGAGTCCTGTGACTGCCTACCTCTTCTGCTTGTAAAGAGAATTAAATGGGCATATGTTGTAAAGCAATTAGTGTAATGCCTATCACATAGAAACCTCTCTGTGAGTGACATAAATGTCAAATTACTTATTGTTGCAATTACTATTATAAATCCAGATTCTGACTCACCAGTGCTTTCTTCACTCCTTGCTATTTTTCTAAGCCATAAACTTTATGATACACATATGCCGCTGAGGCTAGAGAATGCGTCTCTCTTGTCTTTGTACCCCCACAAATCAATGTATATTTCACTTTTCTAATTATTATTTTTTAATTGAAGGATAATTGCTTTACAATATCGTGTTGGCCTCTGCCATACATCATCATGAATAAGCTACAAGTATGCAAATGTCCCCTCCCTCCCGAATCCCCATCCCATCTCCCACCCCGTCCCACCACTCTAGGTTGTCACAGAGAGCTGGAGTGAGCTCTCTGTGCCACATGGCAAATTCCCACATGCTGTCTACTTTACATACGGTAACGTACATGTTTCTGTCTATTCTCTCAATTTTGTCCCACCCTCTCCTTCCCCCACTGTGTCCACAAGCCTGTTCTCTGTGTCTGCATCTCCACTGCTGCCCAGCAAACAGGTTCATCAGTACCGTGTTTCTAGATTCCATACGTATACATTGCTGCTGCTGCTGCTGCTGCTAAGTCGCTTCAGTCGTGTCCGATTCTGTGCGACCCCATAGACGGCAGCCCACCAGGCTCCCCCGTCCCTGGGACTCTCCAGGCAAGAACACTGGAGTGGGTTGCCATGTCCTTCCCCAGTGCATGAAAGTGAAAAGCTAAAGTGAGGTCGCTCAGTCATGTCCAACTCCTAGCGACCCCATGGACTGCAGCCTACCAGGCTCCTCCATCCATGGGATTTTCCAGGCAAGAGTTCTGGAGTGGGATGCCATTGCCTTCTCCGATGTATGCATTAATGTACCATATTTCTGACTTACTTTATTTGGTATAAAAGGCTCATTTCATCTGCCTCATTAGAACTGACTTGAATGTATTATTGTTTATAGCTAAGTAATATTCCATTGTATATATGTACCACAATTTCTGTATCCATTCATCTGTCGATGGATATCTAGATTGCTTCCATGTCCTGGCTATTGTAAACAGTGCTGCAGTGAACAGTGGGGTGCCTGTGTCTCTTTCAATTATGGTTTTCTCAGGGTATATGCCCAATAGTTGGAGAAGGAAATGGCAATCTACTGCAGTATTCTTGCTTGGAAAATCCCACAGATGGGGAAGCCTGGTGGGCTACGTTCCATGGGGTCGCAAAGAGTCAGACACAACTGAGCAACTAACATACACATGCCCAGGAGTAGGATATGCTGGAGAGGATGTGGAGAAAAGAGAACCTGCTTGCACTGTTGGTGGGAATGTAAATTGATACAGCCACTATGGAGAACAGGATGGATATTCCTAAATTCATATTTCTTGAATGCCATGATTAATAAGTGATTGTCATGCAAAGGCATTTGTTTCAAGTATTATCCTACAGGGATAATGACCTTTGATTTCTTACTCTTCCCTTACTCTCCCACCAGAAGGGACTCTGAAAGTTGTCGAAAGTGAGAAAGACTGAATCATACATTCCTATTCCTTCAAGGGATATTTCTTTTTATGTTTTTTTTTTTTTTTTTTCTCCTTCTGCTTACCCTTTATTCTTTCACACACCTGCTTCAGACCCAGCTGAGCATCAGTGGTGGAGGCTCAGAGTGTGGGCCCCATTAGGGAAGATTTAGGCTTTATCCTTTGCTTGTATTCTCCACTGGTGATTTGAATTCAATTTGCTTTGGGACGCATGCTACAAGGCAAAGAGGTTTTTTTTTTTTTTCTTTTTTTTTTCCTTGAACAGTGAAAGAAGCCTATTAGAAATGTGAAATCATAATTTCTGGAGGTTTGGGGACTTAAAAAAAAATGTGGACAGCTGTTGGCTAAAGAACTGAGAAATATTTAAGTCCGGAAAATATCCTAGGTAATGGAGCCAGAGAGCCTAAATCAGTGGTAAATACTGCTAAGCCATCATTACACACTAATAGTTATTAGTCATCTCTCTGTCTTTAAGCGGAAAGCTTCAGGGTCTGAAGTCCAAAGCTTAGACTCCATTCTCTCTAACAAATCAAAAACCCCAACCCCTCCAATAACAGAAATCTGCCAAGAGAACATTAAAGGTCAAGCTAAACCCACAAAAGCAAAGCAATGCTGATTTCAAAGATGCTGAATGGAAAATACAATTAAAAGTCACCAGTTCATTCTGAGTAGGAGCAGAGATTGAGAGCTGGATTTAAGGTCAGGAGCCCAAGGGGCAATGGCAAAGGGAAGCAGGAACCCCAAGCCAAACCATAAGCAAAGTGGCCTGGAAACTCTCAAACTTGGCGGAGCCTCTCCCTTCCCTACCCCCTCTTGGGTGAGTGGGTCACAGTGCTGTTGGAACATTGAGTTGCCCCCACGGGACTCGTATTGGGAACTGAATGTAAAGACCTGGCCTTTTTCTGATAGACCTGTGCTATGGACCTGGCTGTCTCCCAGCTCCACGGTGATTTTCCTGTGCTGCCTTACACGGGTCACTCACTTTGCCCTGCCCTGCCCTCTTTTTACCTAATTAAAAAATAATCTCTAATAATGAGGCCAAGCTCACAAATAAGCCTGAACTTTGCGGCTTCAAGGATGCCAAGAAGGCACCCCTGGGAATTTAGGTACAGTTTTATATACTCATATCTTCCCATTATACTTTTTCACCAACGCCTGAAATATTAATATCACCGTTGACAAGTCTGTTCAATCTAAACACAGTTTTGAGTGCCTGCCTCATGCCACACATTGTCCTGCTGCTGCTGCTGCCGCTAAGTCACTTCAGTCGTGTCCGACTCTGTGCGACCCCATAGATGGCAGCCCAGCAGGCTCTGCCATCCCTGGGATTCTCCAGGCAAGAACACAGGAGTGGGCTGCCATTTCCTTCTCCAACACATGGTACTAGGCCCAAAACAAACATGGATCCTAAGCACAGTCTAGTTGGAAGAAATAAACTGAATTAGACAGATAAAAACACACACACATACATACATCCAAGCAGCAAGTCCCCTGCAAAGTTATTGAACAAATTACTCTGGAAAATCTGAGAGTGTCTGAGTCATTTTATTTATTTCTTTTGGCTATACTGGGTCTTCCTTGGTGCCTGTGGGCTTTCTCTAGTTGCACCAAGTGGGGGCTACTCTTCGTTGTGATGCAGAGGCTTCTCACTGCGAGCTTCAGTAGTTGCAACACGCAGGCTCAGTAGTCGTGGCCCATGGGCCCTAGCGCTCAGGCTCAGTAGTCATGGTGCACAGGTTTAGTTGCTCCGAGGCGAGTGGGATCTTCACAGACCAGGGATCAAACCTGTGTCCCTCACATTAGCAAGGGCATTTTTATCCCACTGTACCACGAAGGAAGTCCAGAAGCCCGAATCTTAGTTAAGGTCATTAGTCAAGCCACTGAGAAGGTGATTTTTAAGCTGAGACTTAATATGTATTGTGAAGCTCTAAGAATGTGCTGTTCTAGTTAGTCCGGTGGCTCGATCGTGTAAGACTCTTTGCACCTCTATGGACTGCAGCACTCCAGGCCTCCCTGTCCATCACCAACTCCCAGAGTTTACTCAAACTCATGTCTAGGTAGGAGACAACTGGCATATGTTAACCTCGCAGGAGGAAAGGAGCTTGGTGTGTTCTGGAATTGAAAAGGAAAGGAGGTCTTTGTGGATGGAACACAGCATGTGAGATAGAAAGGAGCTATAACAGGGTAAGCAGTAGCCAGGGACAGGTCAGATGCGGCTTGGCTGGCTACCATGGGGCAATTGCATATCGGTTTGTCCCTAATATAAAGCCACAAGCTGTCTAAACAAGAGGTTGCATTATCTATCTCAGTATTAAAACCACTCTGGGTACTTCCCTTATGGTCCAGTGGTGAAGAATCCACCTTACTATGCAGGGATATGGGTCTGATCCTTGGTCAGGGAACCAAGATCCAGGGAACAAGATCCTACATGCAGCAGAGGAGCTAAGCCCACTTGCCACAGCTAGAGATTCCATGCACCACAATGAAAAGTCCCTCGGGACACAGCAGAGACCCTGCATGCTGCAACGAAGACCCAAACCTGTCAAAAAAAAAAAAAAAAAAAAACCCTACCCTGGCTTCACTGAGGTGGATAGAATGGCAGAAGGCACAAGAGGATACAGGAAAACCAGATAAAAAGTTTTGCTTCCCTCCCTAGATTGTAAGCTCTGAGGAGTTGTGTCTGTTTCATACAGTAATATTCTCTGTCTCTTAGAAAGATAGTTGGGCCATGAACTTGGTGAATTATCTTATTGGAATAAAAGCAGAGCCTTACTTAGGGTCAATAAGAAAAGCCCTGTATGGCACTTAAGAGGAATTCCATCAGTAAATATATATGGAATCCATGAAGAAATGAATAAAGATTGCTGTACTCCAGAAAAGAATATTATAGTAGGTTGGATATAGCAGTGGATGTGGAGAGTGAGAAGCTGGCAAATTTGAGATATACTTGGAGGCCAAAAATAAATAAATAAGATGTATGGCATCCAGTCCCATTACTTTATGGCAAATAGATGGGGAAACAGTGGAAACAGTGGCTGACTTCATTTTTCTGGGCTCCAAAATCACTGCAGATGGTGACTGCAGCAATGAAATTAAAAGACGCTTACTCTTTGGAAGGAAAGCTATGACCAACCTAGACAGCATATTAAAAAGCAGAGACGTTACTTTGCCAACAAAGGTCTGTCTAGTCAAGGCTATGGTTTTTCCAGTGGTCATGTATGGATGTGAGAGTTGGACTATAAAGAAAGCTGAGTGCCAAAGAATTGATGCTTTTGAACTGTGGTGTTGGAGAAGACTCTAAGAGTCCCCTGGACTGCAAGGAGATCCAACCAGTCCATCCTAAAGGAGATCAGTCCTGGGTGTTCATTGGAAGGACTAATGTTGAAGCTGAAACTCCAGTACTTTGGCCACCTGATGCAAAGAGCTGACTCATTGGAAAAGACCCTGATGCTGGGAAAGATTGAGGGCAGGAGGAGAAGGGGACGACAGAGGATGAGATGGTTGGATTGCATCACCGACTAGATGGATACAGGTTTGGATGGACTCCGGGAGTTGGTGATGGACAGGGAGGCCTGGTGTGCTGCGGTTCTTGGGGTCACAAAGAGTTGGATGCAACTGAGTGACTGAACTGAACTGAGCTGAAATAGAATAGATGTGGAAATGGAAAGAGAAGTACAAACAGAGATCAACATCCCGATTGAAGGCTTAAGCAGCAAATTATGTAACAAAGGCATTTTCTGGGACAAGGGAAGAATAAACCTCCATGAAGACAGGCAGGTGAGATCATTGGCCCATGTCATTGGCCCAGTTCCTCTGCTGCATGTAGGACTGAATAAGCCCAGTCACCCAGACAGGTGTACATGATAGTAGAAGTATATTGCTACTAAGTTTTGGTGAGGTTTGTTGCGTGGCATTACTGAGGCCATTGCTGAGTGAGGCAGAAAACATGAGATTCAAGCACAAATTATGAATTTGATTTTGAAATGCCAAACTTGAGAGAGCTGTGAAATAGCCAAATAGGGGCAGTCAGGTAGGAAACTGAATACACAGTTCCTAAAGGCACAGAGGTAGTCAGGATAGACCTTTCGGCATCACCAACATACCTGCAGCCCAACGTTCATTGCAGGACTATTTATAATAGCCAAGACACGGAAGCAACCTAAATGTCCATCATCAGAGGAATATATGAAGAAGGTGTGGTACATAGATACAATGGAATATTACTCAGTCATAAAAAGGTACAAAATAGTGCCATTTGTAGAGGCATGGATGAACCTGGAGTGTGTCATACAGCATGAGGTGAGAAGGGAAAGGCAAGTATCATATATTAATGCATATATATGGAACCTAGAAAAAATGATACAGATGACCCTATTTGCAATGCAGAAAGAGAGACACAGATATAGAGAACAAATATATGGATACCAAGGGGGAAAGAGAGGGATGGGATGACTTGGGCGATTGGATTGATGTATACACACTATTGATACTCTGAATAAAATAGTATCTAATGAGAACTAATAGACAATGAGAAACTAATAATCTAATGAGAAAATAGGTAACTAATGAGAACCGACTGTATAGCACAGGGAACTCTACTTAATGCACTGGGTGACCTGAATCGGAAGGAACCTCAAAAGGGGTGGGGATATACATATAAAATGAACCAGCCATATATATAAATACATACATATGTACTAACACAACATTGTAGAAACTAGCACAATTGTAAAGCAGCTATACAATACAAATTAATTTTTATTTTTTTTCAAATTAATTTTTAAAAAGACAATATTGACTTTGTGACCAAGGGTGTGGGTGAGATCACCCAGAGGGATGGCAGAGAAAGGCAGGAAATAATATCCATTTCCCAACCACAGAGTCCTTTGACATTTTGAGGTCAGGAGGAGCCCTCAAAGAAGAAAGAAATAGGACCAAATGCTGATAAGAAAACAGGAGGGCACGGGAGCATAGCATCTAAGAGAGCAAATATTTTTTTCAAAGAAGTCGAGAATGGTCACCGTTGTCCAACATTAATATGAGACTTCGTTAGTTTCCTATTGCTGCCCTAACAAATTACTCCACTTAGTGGCTTAAGATAATTAAAAAATTATCTTACAGTCTGGGAGATCAAAAATCTGAAATAAGTCTGACTGAGTCAAAGTTAAAGTGTCAGCAAAAATATATTTTTTCTGGAAGCTGCAGGGTAAGATCAGTTTCCTTGCCTTTCTCAGCTTGCATCCTCAAATCTCTGATCTTTCTTATTCTCTCTTTTACTTAGAGGGGTCCTTGTGATTACATTGGGCCCAAGTTGATAAAAATCAAGATAATTTCTCCACTTGATTAACAACCTCAGACCCATCTGCGACCTTAATGTTCTCTTTGCCCCTTACAACATAACATATTTCCAGGGACCAGGAATTAGGAAGCAGGCAGCTTTGGGAGAACATTATTCTGTATAACACAGACACCAAATAGTGTTTTGCTTCTCAAGAAAATGGATATTTTTGGCAAAGTGCAGTGTTTTTAGTGTGCTATAAATATTAAGAGAATATCTCCCTTGTACACAGAATTATATGAAACACTTGAGAAATCAGAAAAAAAGAACTAACCATAAAAGAAATCCTCCTCAGTTACTTTTTTTTTTTTAGCCACTCAGCATGTGGGACCTTAGTTTCCCCACTAGAGATCAAATCCATGTCCTCTGCATTGGAAGTGTTCAGTCTTAACCACTGGACCACTGGAGAAGTCTGGTTACTTGTTTTAAATAACAGGGTTTCCAGCCATGTGAGGAAGGATCCGTATGTACAAAAAGGACATCAGAATAAACAAATATTATCCACAGAACATTAGAACTTTTAAAATAATTCTAATCCGTATTCCCAGAGATATTTGAGAAAGGAGCACATCAATAAGATAACCAGGGCTTGATAAAAGGGCTTCCCTGATGGCTCAGTGGTAAAGAATCTGCCTGCAATGCAGGAGATGCAAAAGACATGGATTCCATCCCTGGGTAGGGGAGATCTGCTGGAGAAGGAAATGGCGATCCACTCCAGTATTCTTGCCTGGGAAATCCCATGGACAGAGGAGTCTGGTGGGCTAGAGTTCATGGGGTTGCAAAGAGTCAGACATAACTTAGAAAGTAAACAACAAACTTGATATAAGAGGATTAGTCAGGAAATAAGAAAATAATCAAGCAAATTTTTAGTGTGATGGCTGAAATTTTTTAAAAAGTTGAATAGTATGGAATTTTCTGAGGAAAATATGCCAGAACAAAAGCAGAAGCAAGGAAAAGAATATAAGATAAAAGTAAAATAATATAAGATAAAAGTTGACCTTAGAGATCAACTCAGAAATATCATCTTTCCTCTGAAAGAGTTCTAGGAGATGAGAAGAGATAATGTAAAGGAAAATTTTTAAAAAGTACTGCAAGACAGCAGAGCAATGGCTTTCAAGTTTTAAGGAAAAATGGTATTTTGGACTCAGAATTCCATACCCAGTCAAAATACTAAGTGTGAGAGCAAAATAAAAACAATTTCTGGACATAAAAGGAATCAGAACATTTGTCTTCTGCTAGAAGAAAATCTTTACTATGCACAGCAACAAAACAAAAGAGCATGCTCTCAGAGGAGCCTGTTAGATTAACTCACAAGTGGTGGAAGAGGTTGTGCTCTCCACCTCTTCCTAGGCAAACGGTGAGACCATTTCCTAGTGTTTCTTCATCTAGATAAGCCATATAACTGTTCTTGTCAATGATCAGAAGTCACGTGTGCCACCTCTGGCCCAAGATTAGAAGCACATGGGCCTCCTAAGAAATCTGTGTGCAGGTCAAGAAGCAACAGTTAGAACCGGACATGGGACAACAGACTGGTTCCAAATTGGGAAAGGAGTACATCAAGGCTGTATATTGTCACCCTGCTTATTTAACTTATATGCAGAGTACACCATCCTAAATGCAGGGCTAGAGGAAGCACAAGCTGGATCAAGATTGCCGGGAGAAATATCAATAACCACAGATATGCAGATGACACCACCCTTATGGCAGAAAACAAGGGGAACTCTTGATGAAAGTGAAAGAGGAGAGTGAAAAACTGGCTTAAAACTCAACATGCAAAAAATGAAGATCATGGCATCCGGTCCCATCACTTCATGGCAAATAGATGGGGAAATAGTGGAAACAGTGAGGGACTTTATTTTCTTGGGCTCCAAAATTGTTGCAGATGGTGACTGCAGTCATGAAGTTAAAAGATGCTTTCTCCTTGGAAGAAAAACTATGACAAACCTAGACAATGTGTTAGAAAGCAGAGACATCACTTTGCCAACAAGGTCCATATAGTCAAATCTATGGTCTTTCCATTAGTCATATATGGATGTGAGAGTTGGACCATAAAGAAGGCTGAGTGCCAAAGAATTGACGCTTTCAAATTGTGGTATTGGAGAAGACTCTTGAGAGTCCATTGGACTGCAAGGAAATCAAACAAGTCAATCCTAAAGGAAATCCACCCTGAATATTCATTGGAAGGACTGATGCTGAAGCTGAAGCTCCAATACTTTGGCCACCTGATGTGAAGAACTGACTCATTGGAAAAGACTTTGATGCCGGTAAAGATTGTGGTCAGGAGGAGAAAGGGGTGACAGAAGATGAGATGGTTGAATGGCATCACGGACTCAATGGACCTGAGTTTGAACAAACTCCGGGAAACAGTGAAGGACAAAGAAACTTGGCCTGCTGCAGTCCATGGGGTCACAAAGAGTCAGACACAACTTAGCGATTGAGCAACAACAACAGTGACAATAGAAGAAGTAAAACCATAAACAGTTCTACTAAGGAGTTGGACTCTGAAAGGAATGGCAAATGGCGCTAATTTTTACTTACTATCGACTTTCAATTGTTCAAAGAATGTGCATGTACTACTTTTATGATGCCGTCAACCAAAACTGTGAGAAGAGGAGATAAAACAGGTGTGTGTGAGGAGGAGGTGGATAAAGATTTCAGTTTAAACTTGTTGAGTCATTTATTTGAAATCTGTGGATCAAACACAAGCATTTACTGTAAGCTCTCTGATAGTGGGATTATAGAAATACACTTAATACACAATGGAGGGCTTTAGTGTACTCACTTTGAAATTTGCATTTTTCTTTTGCAAGGAATTTTGTGTTCAAAGTTTCTGTTTGTTCTCGAATGTATCCACTTCTTTGACTTAGAGTCATTATGCTTAAAAAAAACCAAGAAACCAGCAATTTTTCCATTACTTATCATAAAAATCTTATTTTAATTCATGTTTTCCTGTGTCTTCTCAAGTACTTATGTTACTTAAATAGGTTATAAAAACAATGGAATTCTTGGATTGGTAGATTTCCTACAGTTTCTTAAAGTCAGGTTTCACGAACTTGGTTTGTCTTTCAATTAATAGGCTCCTTCCTAAGCCTGTACTTCATAAACAGCACAGCATGCAGTAATTCGTTGATCTTATCCAAGGAAAATTGCACAACAGAAAGATGGAAATAGAGGCCTCACCTTGGCAGAGACAGAGGGCTTGGATTATAGGAGTATATTTGGTGGTGATTAAAAGGCTGATAATACAAGCCACAAAAGTGGAATAAAATTGCCTAGGCAGAGAGCAGAGGGAAATGTGATGAGAAATAAGAACAAAAAATAAGAAAATGCTCACACATGAAAACATGGAATTAAGGAGAACGAAGCATAAAGATTAAGGTGTTGTTTGATGGAATAAGTGCAAAGTCACTATTTTCAATTACTCAAAGGCAGAGACTCTCTCTGACTTTTTTTATAAAAAAATTATTTTATATCAGAGTATACTTTAACACTTCCCTTGTAACTCACCCAGTAAAGAATCTGCCTGCAATACAGGAGACAATGGTTCAATTCCTGGGTTGGGAAGACCCCTGGAGAATGGATAGGCTACCCACTCCAGTATTCTTGGGCTTCCCTGGTGGTTCAGATGGTAAAGAATCCACCTGCAATGCAGAAGACCTTGGTTCAATTGCTGGGTTGGGAAGACCCCCTGGAGGAGGGCATGGCAACCCACTCCAGTATTCTTGCCTGGAGAATCCCCACAGACAGAGGAGCCTAGTGGACTGCAGTCCATGGGATTGCCAAGGGTTAGACATGACTGGCACACGACTGAGTGACTAAGCACAGTACACAGTTTAACAGTGTTGGTTAGTTTCAAGTATACAGCCCAGTGACTCAGTTATACATATACATATATCCCTTTTCTAATTCTTTTCCCATTTAGGTTATTACAGAGTATTGAGCAGAGTTTCCTATGCTGTTCAGTAGACCCTTGTTGGCTATGTATTTTAAATATAGGAGTGCATACATGATTGACATTTTAAAAATAATTTTATTTATTTGTGGCTACACTGGGTCTTCACTGTTGAAGGTGGGCTTCCTTTAGCTGTGGCCAGTAGGGGCTACTCTCTAGTTGCAGTGTGCAGGATTCTCATTGCAGTGGCTTCTCTTTTTGTAGAACAGGGGCTCCAGGGTACACAAGCTTCAGTAGCTGGGGTTCCCAGGCTCTAGAGAACAGGCTCAGTAGTTGAGGTACAAGGGCTTAGTTACCCTGAGGCATATGGGATCTTCCAAGGGCAGGGATCAAATCTGAGTCCCCTGTTTTGGCAGGTGGATTCTTAACCACTGGACCACCAGCGAAGTCCCATGAGTGACTCTCTGTGATCCCAGTAGTCACTAGACTAACAGTTATCAAGTGAAATAAGAGGTGAAGAATGCAGAATGCAGGATGAAGATGTAGAGAAAACTAGATTCCAGATAAGCTAGTAGATCCAAGATAAAACTAACTCTACTGAATTGAACCATCTTTATTAGGTAGGACTTTCCCTGATGGCTCAGGTAAAGAACCTGTCTCCCTCAGCACCAAGTAACTTAGAGTCCTTTCTTTATAGTAAATGCTCAACAGTGGTAAGAGGGACTGAATAAATAAAATTCAGTCTGGGATGAGCACAAAGGGGAAGAGAGAAAGAGGTTCATGGAAGGGAGGCGATGAACTAAGAATAATTTAGGAACATAGCATTTGTGTTTCTGTTGAGGGCCTCAACCCCCAAAATCACAATTATTTGCAATATATAAAATAGTACAAGCAAGCAAAATGGCTCCAACATGAGGGCCCAATATAGATATTCCCCAAGCATTCTTAGTTTCTAGGGTCACAACTGTCTTCTATGGTATTCCATGACATGTTAAAGTCTGCCTCAGACAGTACAATCTGTAGGCAGAAATTGCTAGGGGTTCACTAATGTCTTAAGAAAATGATCCTGCATTATGATGTTAAGCAGAAACAACAAACAGATCTGTTCTTTAGTTTAAGTGAAGGGACTTAGCAGAAACATGAAGTCATTGTTTTCCTTAGGTCATTCAACTGGACAGGATGAATAATTAGCATGAATACAACCATTTCACCTCTTAGGTGCTAAAGCCAATTTAAGAGTATGCAGGCAAGGGACTTCCCTGGTGCTCCAGTGGCTAAGACTCCATGCTCCCAGTGCAGGGAGCCTGGATTTGATTCCTGGCCAGGGAACTAGAGCCCACATGTCTCATCTAAAGATCATGGCACTCTGCAAGCCAGCACAGCCAAATAAATAAATAAGCATATTTTTAAAAGACTATACGGGCAAAACCTGCTTTCATTTCCCCTAACTCTCTAAATGCATGAGCGTGGATCAGGCTACGCTAATATCAGAAAAGCAGCAGGACATCAGGGTCTGCATTAACTATAAACCTTCTTGATGTATTTACTTTCAGGAGAAATGGGCTGATACCTGACCAGAGGTGGGGGCCAGGAGAAACCACTACAGTTCAGAATTGATCAATCTGTCTGATGAAGATAAAGGTACTTTCCTTCAGGTATGGGCCATTCCCAGCCAGATACAATTTTCACAGTCTTCATTCTTCTGTGAGCTCCCTTGAGTTCTTGGGATCTGCATTTATCTACCTTTTGAGACACACACACAGAGGGATCACTCTTACATCTTCCTCACTCTTGCAAACCTTAGTCATTCAATTCTTTTCATGGGAGAATAGACATTCAAATAGACAGTGCTTCTGCACTCATCTTTGGGGTCCATGTGAATAGCTAACACAACATCAAGAAAAACACAAAAATAGGGAAAGATTAGCGCTGAACAGACCATGAGAAGGACGCCTGTCTACAGTATGAGCTGGAACAAGAAAGCAGAGCCATGTTTTGTTTGACCTCAGTTGGAACCGAGTATGACAGGTAGCTCAAATTTGTCACCATTCTACACATGTGTGCCTGCTAAGTCACTTCAGTCATGTCTGACTCTTTGTGACCCTGTGGACTGTAGCCCACCAGACTCCTCTGTCCATGGGATTCTCCAGGCAAGAATATTGGAATGGGTTACCATGCCCTCCTCCAGGGGATCTTCCTGACCCAGGGGTTGAACCTACATCTCTCTTCCAGCTCCTGTATTGGAAGGCAGGTTTTTTACCAGTAGTACTACCTGGGAAGCCTTCACAAATGACTTCACAAAGCCTACACCTTCACAAATGACTATGAAAGCATCATGAGTATTGATTTTGGTGTTTGAGTACCTTTTAGCAAGTAGATCAGTTTGCAAATATGCAATCCATGATGAATGAGGATCAGTTGTAGTTGCAAAAAATCAAAACCCTCTAATATCTTTTGTTGAATCACTGCCGCCCAATCACTGTTCTAAACTCTAGGTATTTGTTGTTGTTGTTCACTTGCTAAGTCGTGTCCGACTCTTGGCAACCACGTGGACTGCAGTACACCAGGCTTCCCAGCCCTTCAGTCTCTCTGGGAGTTTGCTCAAACTCACGGCCATCGAGTCAGTGATGACATTCAACCATCTCATCCTCTGTAGACCCCTTCTCCTCCTGCCTTCACTCTTTCCCAGCATCAGGGTCTTTTCCAATGAATCAGTTCTTCGCATCAGATAGCCAAAATATTGGAGACTCATCTTCAGCATCAGCCTTCAGGTACTCCTTGTAGGAATTTGCTGAGACAGGAATGATTCCTGTCCCATATCCTGGACAAGAAAACCATAGACCGAGAGTCTGAGCACCTTCCTGCTGAGAAATGGGACCAGCATTCAAGCCCCAGTCGTATGACTCAGAACCCAGGCTCTCAACCACCTCCCCTGATGCAGAACAAGTCCACAGGTCTTTTGCTCAGCCTGGCCCACACATCAGTTTGCTTTCCTAAGTAAAATAATCATATTCCTGAGGTTGAATTAATTTGAACACTCCCCGAGGGGACAGAGTGAGGCTAGAATCAGTTTTTTGTTTTAAATGGCAATTATTTCTTTCTTCTTGCCAAATACAGGCGACAGCTACTACGTGCAAGGCCCTGCCACCCAGGGTGGGGGCGGGGGGTTTACCAAGCCTGTGAGTAACCAGCAGCTGCGAAAGTGATGAAAGCTGCTGACTCTGGGACCCCCCAGCCTTCATGTACACTATTGAAGAAATTCAATTCACATTTAACGAAGCGCATTTTCCAGCTAATGCATGGGGATCTCTGGACCTTGGTCGTCATGTCAGTCCAGGGGTGGCGTGAAGCCTGATGGCAAGGTGGTGGTCACCCGCCTGGGCTGACCATGTTCTCTGCACCATCTACCCTCTGTCCCATCCTCCTTCCCCAATCCCCAGAGCTCTGGATGCAGGACAGACATGTCCATTCCGTATCTCAAGAGAGGAACCAAACTGGCAGGGATGTTGTGACACAACTGATAAAGAACAAAAATTTAGACCGAACGCAAGTCAGACTGTGTATTTGTGAACATGTAATGTTCATTGAAATGTTCATTGAAAATGTGTTTTCAAAACTATTTAAAGATGCGAAGGGATTTTTGCATTTTGTCTTCACAGCCCTGTAGGAAAGGCTTCCCTATCTCCAGTTTGCGGAGAGGGTCAGTGATTTCCCTCCCATCATGTAACTGATAAGCAAGAGAGACAGAACTGGAATCACATTTTCTGGATCCTCATCCAACGCTTTTCCTTCTGCCTTAGGACCAGTCCCAGAAAGCAGCAGCGTACTCCCAGACACGTGTCTCAGCATAGCAAAGGCATACAGGCTGATCCATCGCCACTGCTCAGAGGCTGATCGCTCTTCCTTTCCTCGGCAGACATCTGTTGACCCCTGCACTGTGTCAGAGCTATAATACCATGGCAAAATACACATGGCTTCTGATGGCACCAGAAACCCTCTGAGTAAGCTGCTCATGGTGAGATGAGAGGGCCCAGGGCGTATGCAAGTTTTAGATGAGCAGGGAACAGGAGGCCCTCACCCTGCCGGGGATCCCAGGGAATGTTCCCTGGGAAAGGGATATTGTGACCGATATGCGGAAAGTGTGGCAAGAGGCAGCTGATGGAGGAGAAGATACAGGTACAAGAGCCCAAAAGGAGGAAAGATTTTGGAAAATTTGAGAAGAAGAATCCAGGTAAGTGAAAGAGACAGAAAGAACAGATGGGGAACACGAGATGAAACTGGAATGGCAGGGCGTTCCACCACAAGGACCCAAAGGCTTTACCTCGGAGGACCAGCCACCCAGCCTCTCAGCTGTCAGGGGTGCCTGGTTGGGGAGGAAGGCAAGCCCATTAAGCTCTTTAATCTCTCCCCCCTGGGTCATTTCCTCCAGCTACAAATGAATCACACAGTTTCCTTCTCCCCATCCACATGGCCTGGGTACCAAGGCTTGGAGCAGGGGCCTGTTTTCCAGGTGCAGCCTCACTAGTGCCATATAAAGGGGGATTATTCCCCTTCCTGCAGCTCAACTCCTAGAACAGGCTGGCCCCAGCAGGGTCAGCTTTCCTCACGGCCAGATCACATTACGAGCTAATATCTAATTTGTAAGTTCTGTGTCACACCTCGGTTTCACAGACCATGGCTTCCAAATGAACATTCGCTTCTTCCTCCTTCAAAACTAGCTGAGTGCCCTACATCCAGAGAAGGAACTGGGATCATACCACTGATCAAATAGACTGGAGAGGCTGGAACAGCTATCCGAACCCTGGGGTGTAACTTCATCTCTTAGTTAACAATCTGTAAAGTGGGGTCTTAATTCTTTCTGCCATTACACTGCTGCATTGAGTCCAAAACAAAGTGGAACATTTAATGGACTGGAATTCACATTCTCATACCAGCGCTCCCACTCATCATCTCCCCTGTCTTCAGTTTTCCCGTCTGTAACATAAACCAAGGGAAATCATTAGGCTCTAAGGTCCCCTTTACATTTAACATTCTCTGCTTTGCTGTGTGATTAGTGACTAGAAGATTACTCAGAGTTCTCAGAACCTAAGAATCAATATTACTGTATTACATGGCTACACTTTTTAAGTGTCAGAACTACTAAGACGTTTTAGAGATGGAGCAGAGGTTAGGTAAGAGGTGACAATATTTTGGGAGAAGAGAAGAATGGTCGCTAATGTCCTTCCAGCCATCATTCCGTTCCTAGGAAGGGTTAATGCATTCTTGACACCCTGAAGGGTGACTTTTCTTAGAGAGGTGGATTTAAGGGAAGACCTAACTGTCTGAAAATAATTGGTTGCACTAACCCATTTTCTTTTGAGAATTTCAACAAAAAGTGCCCATCCTCTGGTAGTCCCCAAAGGATTATAAAAAAATAAGTAAATAAAAGAAGGATAATCATCCTAGAACTGATCTTGACCAACGTTGGAGGCAACTCACAACCTGGGTAGGGACCCAACTGGAGGACTGAGTACAAACAGCTGCCTCTAGAGCAGGTGGGGGCAAGTAGGGAATCATTTCCCCTCTAGGGCATCATTTCCCCTCTAGGGCATCATTTCCCCTCTAGGGCAGGTGTGGGATCGAGTTTCCTTAGAAAGCATGCAGCTTATGCAGGAATATGCCCACACTCATCACCTCGACTGTCACAGAAGACAAAAGCCTCAACTAGGACAGAAAAGCTGTCCAGACTTGAGCCTCCAACGTGTCCCTGCTTAGTCGCTCAGTCATGTCTAACTCTAGAACCCTGTGGACTGTAGCCTGCCAGGTTCCTCTGTCCATGGAATTTTCCCAACAAGAATACTGGAGAGGGTTGTCATTGCCTCTTCCAGGGGATCTTGCCTCCTCCAGGGGATCTTCCTGACCCAGGGATCGAACCCAGGGATCGAACCCACGTCTCCTGTGTCTCCTGCACTGCAGGCAGATTCTTTACCACTGAGCTACCAGGGAAGCTGGACTCCCTGAAAAGGCAGATGGGCACAAGGGACCTTTACTGGTACCAAGGCTCCAGATTCTCATCGAGTTCAGGCAGAGGAGAGCGATCTCTGGTCCCTTTGGTCACCATAACTTGTCAACTTAAAAACTAGTCACAACGTAAAAGTTGAGAGTTATGTTTTATTCGATGAGAATTTTGAGGACTTCAAGCCCAGGAGATAGCATCTTAAGTAACCCTGAAAGAACTGCTCCTGGCAATTATCAGCTAGAGGTGCAAATCAATGGAAGGGGTTTAACTCTTGGTAGCTCTTTTATGATAATTATTGACTTCTGGTCTGAAACAATCTCAACAATAAAATTGAATGCATTCAGTTATATTTTTTTTATTGAAATCTAATTTACTTTTCTGAAATGTTAAATATGCTTCTAAAATCTTGTCTAAATAATTTTTAACTTGGCTTTTCCTTGGTTTGGGCCTACAACCAGAGGCTAGACCATCAATATTCTGTTTTCATTCCTCCCATTTGTGAACTCCTACAGCAGGGGTCATGTATGGATGTGAGTTGGACGGTGAAGAAAGCTGAGCACCGAAGAATTGATGCTTTTGAATTGTGGTGTTGGAGAAGACTCTTGAGAGTCCCCTGGACTGCAAGGAGATCCAACCAGTCCATCCTGAAGGAGATCAGTCCTGGGTGTTAATTGGAAGGACTGATGCTGAAGCTGAAACTCCAGTAATCTGGCCACCTCATGTGAAGAGTTGACTCGTTGGAAAAGACCCTGATGCTGGGAGGGACTGGGGGCAGGAGGAGAAGGGGATGACAGAGGATGAGATGGCTGGATGGCATCACCGACTCGATGGGCATGGGTTTGAGTAAACTCCAGGAGTTGGTGATGGACAGGGAGGCCTGGCGTGCTGCGATTCATGGGGTCGCAGAGAGTCGGACACGACTGAGTGACTGAACTGAACTGAACTGAACAGCAGAGGTATTGGAATCAAAATCAATAATTCACAAAAGAAATGTAAACATCCTTTGGGAAGTGAGTCACAGAAACACCAAGTGATATTTATAATATATATTTTGCTGCTGCTGCTGCTAAGATGCTGCAGTCTTGTCTGACTCTATGTGACCCCATAGATGGCAGCCCACCAGGCTCCTCTGTCCCTGGGATTCTCCAGGCAAGAATACCAGAGTGGTTGCCATTTCTTTCTCCAGTGCATGCATGCGTGCTAAGTCGCCTCAGTCGTGTCCGACTCTGTGCAACCCTATGGACAGCATCCCACCAGGCTCCTCTGTTCATGGGATTCTCTAGGCAAGAATAGTTGAGTGGGTTGCCATTTCCTTTTCCAAATATATATTTTACATACTTTATAGTTGTAAGCATTCAGTGGAGGTGCATTAAAATGTAAATGCATTTAAATAAAAGGATTTTTAGAAATCTAGCATTAATAAATTCCATCAGACAAGAAGCTCTGTCACTTTTATTTATAAGTATATACTGAATATTTTTCAGGGCACACTCATATTTGTAGAAAATATGGATGGATGGATGATGATGGATGAAACAGAACGTGTAAATCCTGATATGTGCCAGAAACACTCATAGGGTAAAGGAATATTATAATAATAATAAGACAAAACCTTTACTCCTAGTTCTGATCATATTTTAAAATTCTAGAATTATGCTGCTCTGATTTATGGTAGATTATGACATGTATCTTTAAGCCAAATGTGACTTCAACTAGAACAGAAGCATCTTGGTACCTCACTTTGACCAAACCATTTTTGATAGACTGTTCTTCATGTAACTATCTCAGAGCTTATAACCTTGGTATAATCATCACTTTGGGGTACTGTATCTCCTTGCATAGTATGTGTCTGACTCTTTTGCGACCCCATGGACTGTAGCCCTCCAGGCTCCTCTGTCCATGGAATTTTCCAGGCAAAGATACTGGATTGGGTTGCCATTTCCTACTCCATAGACATGCCTTATTGTTTTAAATGACAGAATTTTCTCCCTTGTATTTTGGACCAGTTCAGTTCAGTTCAGTTCAGTTGCACAGTCCTGTCCGACTCTTTGCGACCCCATGGACTGCAGCACACCAGGCTTTCCTGTCCATCACCAGCTCCTGGAGCTTGCTCAGACTCATGTCCATCAAGTCAGTGATGTCATCCAACCATCTCATCCTCTGTTGTCCCCTTCTGCTCCTGCCTTCAATCTTTCCCAATGTCAAGGTCTTTTCTAATGAGTCAGTTCTTCTCATCAGGTGGCCAAAGTATTGGAGCTTCAGCTTCAATCCTTCCAATGAATAGTCAGAACTAATTTCCTTTAGGATTGACTGATTGGATCTCCTAGTCCAAGGGATTCTCAAGAGTCTTCTCCAACACCACAGTTCAAAAGCATTAATTCTTCATTTTTTGAATATGCATGCATTAAGTGCAGTTCTATATTTTGAAGAATCGCTTCATTGTTTAATTTTCTGTGGAGCATGCAGTGAAGACAGAAGGAGTATATAATCTCTTATAGAGTTAAATGCTACCAGAGAGGCTGAAAGCAAAAAGATACTGGGCATTTCCAAAGCATCTATTCTGAAAGTGCATCAGGTTGACATTGATTAAAATACCACATATTGCAAAATGTATGAAAGAAAGTAAATTGGGACCAGCAAAAATATTTTGGTCCCTCAGGTGAGCACAATTTTGGATGCCATGATTTTTATGTATTCTAGACCTAGCTGAAGGTCATCCTAATTTGAACAAAGCATCATATTCTCACACTAAAAATTGGAACTTTACATAGGTCATGTCAGAACTACCAGGAGTGGTATTTCTGTAATATAGGTAGTCTTTTCTTAGTTACAGTGCAGGGCTCTCCAGGGCTGTGTGTTTCAAAAAATAGCTTTCTTAAATTTCTTTCTTCTGTATCAATGAAAGAGACAAACATTGTTAAATATTTGTTGTTGCTGTTTTTGTTGCTGTCCAGTCACTAAGTTGTGTCCAACTCTTTGCGACCCCATGAACTAAAGCACACCAGACTCCTCTGTCTTTCACTATCTCCTAAAGTCTGCTCAAATTCTTCTCTATTGAGTTGGACTAAATATTTAGATACTATATATGCGTGTATATTATAGATACATAGGTATCCTGCAAACAAAGCAAAACATGGGATTACCTGTTTCTTAGAGTATAAATATACCTGCCCCCTTTATCTTTTTTCATATCATTATTGAGATATTATTCACATATTATAAAACTTATTCTTTTAAAGTACACAGTTGAGGGATAGTATATTCACAGAGTTGTACAACTAGCACAACTTTGGAACATTGTCATCACTCCTCAAAGAAACTTCACACCCATTGGCAGTCATTCCCCACCTCCCACTTGCTATTTCAAGCCCCTGGAAACCATAAATACACTTGTTGTCTCTATCAGTTCAGTTCAGTTCAGTCACTCAGCCATGTCTGACTCTTTGTGACCCCATGGACTGCAGCACATAAGGCTTCCCTGTCCATCACCAACTCCTGGAGTTTACTCAAACTCAAGTCCATCGAGTTGGTGATGCCATCCAACCATCTCATCTTCTGTCGTCCCCTTTTCCTCCCGCCTTCAATCTTTCCCAGCATCAGGGTCTTTTCCATTGGGTTGGCTCTTCTAGTCAATTCTAGAAATTGACTAGAAAAGAAAACCAGTCAATTCTAAAAATCAGTCCTGAATATTCATTGGAAAGACTGATGCTGAAGCTGAAACTCCAATACTTTGGTCTCCTGAAGTGAAAAACTGACTCATTGGAAAAGACCCTGATGCTGGGAAAGATTGAAGACAGGAGAAGAGGATGACAGAGGATGAAATGGTTGGATGGCATCACCAACTCGATGGACATGAGTATGAGCAAGCTCCAGGGTTTGGTGATGGACACGGAAGCCTGGCATGCTGCAGTCCATGAGGTCACAAAGAGTTGACATGAGTGAGCAACTGAACTGAACTGAAGAGACTCTAAACTTTACAATACAGGGTATGAGCATAGAGGTCAATATCCTATCATGACTTTAATCCCCCTAAATGGCACAACAGTCACATTTAACATATGGTGGTTAATATTAATTGAAAACCTTTGTTGTGGTTTTTCAGTCTCTAAGTCATGTCTGACTCTCTGTGAATCCATGGACTGCAACACTCCAGGCTGTTTCATCCTCCACTATCTCTCGGAGTTTGCTCAAATTCATGTCCATTGAGTCAGTGATGCTATCTAACCATCTTACCCTCTGCTGCCCCCTTCTCCTCTTGGCCTCAATCTTTCCCAACATCAGGGTCTTTTCCAGTGGGTTGACTTCGTATCAGGTGGTCAAAGTACCGAAGCTTCAGCTTCAACATCAGTCCTTCCAATGAATATTCATGGTTGATTTCCTGTAGGATTGACTGGTTTGATCTCCTTGCAGTCCAAAGGGCTCTCAGGAATCTTCTCCAACACCACAGTTCAAAAGCATCGATTCTTTGGCTCTCAGCTTCCTCTGTGGTTCAACTCTCACATCCATACATGACTATTGAAAAGACCATAGCTTTGACTAGATGGACTTTTATTGTACTGAGCACCTACTATGTGCCTAAAACTGTTCAGAGCACTTAATTCCCATTAACTAAATCAACATTTCCCCCAAAGGGATAGAATTCTCATTTCATCCCTATGAAGTAGGTAGTAATCTCCATTTTAGAGAAGAGAAACTGAGGCACAGAGAGTTTAACCATCTTTTTCAACCCTGCACTAGTTGCTAAGAGACAAACCCAAGAGTCTGAATTTGATCGTGTGTTCTCAGGTATATGGATCTTTTCGCTTGGAGGGCCTTGAACGTGAAAGGTGAGAGCCATCTATGCAGCCAGCCTACCTGGACTCAAAGTCTGGTTCTGTAACAGGTACAAGCTGGGCAGCCATAGATAAATTGCTTAACCTCTCTGTGTCTCCTCTATAATTGGTGTTGGATATTGCACCTACACTAAGGAGTCACTGTGAGGAGTAAATACAACCCTATTTACAACATTTAGCACCCTGTGTCTCCCACAGCAAATGGTCAGCAAGTGCTTCCAAGCTGGAATTGATTTCTTTTGAAATAGGTTCGGCATTTGAAATACATTCAAAAGTAAAAGAAAATTAATTTTAATACCTATGCTCAGTCACATTGCCTGATACATGCTTATGAACCCATGTTTAGTCCTCAACAGATTTCTATGCATTTTTTTTTTACTCCTTCATTCACTCATTTGCTCACTGTCTTATGGCTCCAGCAAAATGATTTGAACCTCCAGCATGAGCTAAATCCTGTTTCATAGGTTCTCATATATAATCCTTATTTTTTAAAAAATGCAAATTACATTTTCTCCCTTTTCCTGGTGAGGAAGTGGAGACTCAGAGACACTGATAACAGTATCAGAAGGTGGGATCCCAGAAAACAAGGATTCCTTCTCCCACCCAGAAAACATTTACTTTTCCCCATCAGATTTTAGAATGAGCATGAACTGAGCAAACATAACTGACCACGAGGTCTTCTTCCACCAGTTAAGAGCTGTCGACCTTCAATAAATCAGTTCAGTTGCTCAGTCGTGTCTGACTCTTTGTGACCCCATGACTGCAGCACACCAGGCCTCCCTGTCCATCACCAACTCCTGGAATTTACCCAAGCTCATATTCATAGAGACGGTGATGCCATCCAACCATCTCATCCTCTGACATCCCCTTCTCCTCCTGCCTTCAGTAGACTATCTCAGTCTCAATTTCTTCATTTATAGAATAGTAATGACAATATCTACCTTTCACAGTTGCTGTGTAACTAACTTGCTGTAATTGCAGGCTGAGGGGTCCAACAAATGGTTAGCTTTGTTGCAATCATTTATATTTGTTCATGATTTCTTTGTAAAACTTAGCCTGCTCTTTCTAATGGAACACTCATATGCACTTTGTGTAGAATGCATTAGGGAAAACTTTTCATCTAAGTTTTTTTTTTTAATATAAATGATGAAAAGGTAGCCTGAAATATTTTACACATCTGTTACAAAACCTCTGGGAGTTGTCTGGAAGAAAAGACTTGAATCCAAAGCAGGTGGCTGGGCAGGACATATTGGTCTGTGTGAAAGGCTGGACTTTCCTCAAAAGCTCACACTCTAAGGGAAAACTCCAAGGGAACTGTGAGAAAACAGTAATTAATGACTACAAACACTGCTTCCAGTCCTCGTGATAAAGTTTATGTACAGAGTCATAAAGAGATCAGTTCCATGTTTCATATTCTCTTGCTAACCCCAAAGCATCATTAACCAACAAGAGTGAAGTCCTACTAAATCAGGGAACCAGCCATGAATTAAATGCTCTAGAAATTTTATGTGCTTTATCTCATTTTTATCCATGCAACAAATGCCACGGGTTGAATTATCTGCCCCAGATCCAAATTCATATGTTGAAGACTTAACTCTCAATGATCTTGTTTAGGTATAAGGTCTTTGCAGATATAATTAGTTAAGATGATGTCATCAGAGTCTGTTCTAACCCAATCTGACTATGTCTTTCAAAAAAAAAATGAAATTTGGACATAGACCTGCACACAGGGAAAATATCATGTAAAGATGAAGGCAGAGGTTGGGATGATGACTCTACAAGCCAAGGAACACCAAAGGTTGCCAGTAAACCACCAGAAGCAAGAAGAAAGGAATGGAACAGATTTTTCCTCAGAGCTGTCAGAAGAAAGCAACCCAGCCAACAGTTTGATCTTGGACTTACAGCTTCTAGAACCATGAGACAATAAATTTCCTTTGTCTAACCCACACAGTTTATTGTACTTTGTTATGGCAGCCCTAACAATCCACAGAGGGAAGTATTAATTTTCCCACTTTTTGAAAGCTTATGCTTAGAATATTTGTCTGTCTTTCCCAAGGAACCAGAGCGAGTAATTGACAAAGCTGTTCGGAGAGCCTTATTCTAAAGTCCACGCTGCTGGGCATTGTAGGTTCCATTTTCTATCTTCCTTCTAATCTTTACGAAGAGAAAAGGCATCCCTTGGTATAATGTTGTGGCAGAGCATCACTTTCTCAGAATCCAGGTATGTTTTGTAGAACACTCATTCACACCCATAAAGACTGTTGACCTACCCTAGTGAGAAACATCACGTGCATGCATGCTATGTCGCTTCAGTTGTGTCTGACTCCTTGCAACCCTATGGACTGTAGCCTGCCAGACTTTTCTCTCCATGGGATTCTCCAGGCAAGAATACTGGAGTGGATTGCCATGCCCTCCTTTAGGGGATCTTCCTGATCCAGGGATCGAACTTGGGTCTCTTAAGTCTCCTGCATTGGCAGGTAGGTTCTTTTACCGCTAATGCCCCCTGACAACACTTCAATAAGAATAACAAACATTTAAACAGTACTTTATAGCACTTATTGGGGTTGGCTTAGGTTTTTGTAGAACCCCTGCAAGGACATGTTTTAATCCCAAAGAAGGAACACAAAGAGGCTGTGGGATTTGCCAACGCAAGACAATGAGCATGTGGACAAGCCAGCACTAGAACCAAAGAGTCCTCATCCACCATGTTGTCTTCCTACCATAAACACGAGCTTTACCTGCTTCTTTTGCACCTGATATATTTACTTCTTACCTGGTAAGCAAGAGGAGTACCAGGTAGCCAGGGTACCCTGTTGGCAAAGAGCATGGCCATTGGGGTTGGACAGATGAGTTCAATTTTCGGTTATGTTCAGAAAGATCCTTAATCAGATGAACTGTAAAATGGACTGCTGTGAAGATTAGTGAAAACAGCTGTAAAAGGTGTTCCACAGAGAATCCCACAGAAGAAGTCACATTGCACTTTTCAAAAGAATGCCTGGTGTAATCCCAGCTTCATCATTTATTCAGGGTTCTCTCTTGAGCTCTCTTCAACCTCCTTTACTTATGTGTTAACTCATATGTCCTCAGGCTGCTGTGCCGCATGGATGCAATAACACTTCTGTGTTTTAACTTCTATGTGTACACAAACAATTAATTATACAGTGTCTGAAGAGCTGTCTTTAAATGTCCAGAATAGAGAAGATATTAAATATTTGCTTAATGACTGAAAGCTGCTACACCTCACCCCATCCCGAGATTTAAAATAACCTGTCATGATAAACATAAAACGATAGATTTCAACTAAACAGTATCTACCTTGGTGTGAAAAAGAAAGAGAGAGTCCATTTACTCTGAAAAATTAGAAACCATAACCACTATTTTGACTAATGAGAGAGCATCTCATGTCTTACTTTTAATTTTAGCTAAGATCCAAAATTTTCTTTGCAAAAACCCTCTGGGCACTTTCTTTTAAGTGAACTGTGAAATTAATTTTAAATCCTCTCATCCCCTATTTCAATATTACTACAAATAAAACATGTTTTAAACCACATTCTTATGCAAATACTTTTCAGAAACACACATATGAATTTGTCTCCAAGGAATTCTAATAAACGTGCCGAAATTATGTCTAATCTGGATTTGATATCTGATAACTGGAGATGCTAGGAAGACATATCTCATAGCTTTCCTTTGGAAACTAACCTCAAATGATACACCGAGTGTTCAAAGTCAATACCTATTAATGCTTGTACATATGGTATTAATTCTACATTAATTCTGTCAAAAGTGATATCATAGTTAGAAGTTCCAAATGATGACATCACTAAAACAACTTGGTTTTCATGAGTGTAGGGCCAGTCAGTGCCAAAATCCAGTTCAATCTATTCATCTGTCTATTCTGACAAGTTCAGTTTAATTAGTTCATGGCCTCATAATGAACAAGAGACTGGCTTTCTGTCCAATTGCCAGAGCCATTTCTATTCTCTTCAACTTAAGTGCCAAATGCTTACACTGCTTTGCCCAATTTATACCTTTGCCTATAATTACTGGTCCCCAAGGTGTGATTGTCCTTTTTCATAAGAGTTTGTGCAGCTGCCAACATCAAGTTGTAAATAAATTGTAATACCGTTGCTATGAGGTGTAAAAATCCCACAGCTCATATCCAGAGCCTTGTATAATAAACTCAAGTAAACATTCCATTTCCTGCAAGTGATTGTGGTCTGTGACTAGATTTAGAAAACAGGGCACTAAGTCATCTTTCTTTAATGAGTCGTTGAAAACAAAGTCGTATCCCATGAAACCAAAATCTGTCCTTGACAAAAACAAATAGCTTATTTGTAAAAGACCCTCCAAAAGGGGCACATTTTTCTGTAGCTCATGATCTGAGTTCCATTTTTCCAGTTGCAAATTGCTTAAACAATAGTAACTCCACTCACCCCACAGCACCCACTACCAGTGAAATGCAAGAGACTGTTTTTTTAAAAGAGATACAATATGTTACAGGACAAAAGAATAAGAAAATAGAATACAGAAGGACCCAGGTTTATGGTTTATCCTTCTACTTATTAGCTGTGTGACTTTGGTCTTCTAAAACCTCTGTGCCTGGGTGTTTTTGACTGTGACTTAGGGGAAACAATAGCTACAAAGTGATGTTGGTATGGTCATGAAATGCAATAAACACAAAGCACCTAGAAACAGTTCAGTAAGTGACACAGGAATGTCACCTCCTCCTTTTTCTTCAGAGTAGACAAAATACATTTCCTGGTTTCCACTGGACCATCTCTTAGCTCCGGGAATTGGCAATGGACAGGGAGGCCTGGCGTGCTGTAGTCCATGGGGTCGCAGAGTCAGACACGACTGAGCGACTGAACTGAATTGAACTGAACTGATCTCTTAGCTTACTGAGAGGAATGTGCCAGAGCCGAGGGCCAGGCCATATTTTTTCCAGCATCACTGTTATTAAAGTCCCTAATAATGCTTTCCTTTAAAATTGCTTCATCTGTGAAAGGTGATCAAGACTGCCAAAATGATACCTTATGAAATCTAGTAATTTCCAAAATTCATTAAAACTATTGGAATTTCCTCATTTTATCTTTTTAATCAAAAAACTTTTATTTACTTTTCTTGGTTAATTATAATAGAATCTAAGAAAGTTAACCACTTTACATCAGAATTTTATCCTATGGAAATCAGAGAGACTATGTGTTCAACTTAAACATTAAAAACACTTTACATTTGGACTAATTAGAAAATTAATAATTGCTAGTTAAGATCATTGTGTACCCAACAAATGCCTAGGAAAATTAATAATTGCTGGTTAAGATCATTGTGTACCCAACAAATGCCCAGGTCTTATAGTGGAAATTAAATTAATTAAAATTAGCAGTTCATTCCTATACATGGCAAAGACCATTAATGCTTTCTAATATACATAGCTGGAAGGACCATGTGTATTTCCCAGCCTCCCTTGTAGTTACTTTTCGTTTGGGACCATTTGACTAGTTTTGACCAATGGACCATCATTGGAAGCAATGTGTATTCCTTTTGTTTAAAGGAAGTTGAGACTAAGTGAGCCTCCTCCATCTGTCTCTTCTGCAGCTGCAGAGATCCAGAAAAACATGTACCAGAAGACACAGTCCAAGATGAAGTAGAACAAGATCATAGAATTTTGCACCAGTGAGAGATTAAACATTGTAATATTAATATCAAGTGTGTGATGGTGGTTGTCTTTTGCATTAATTATCCTGTAAGCTTTTTACTAGATCACAGTTCATCTTGCTTTGTGTTCTAGAGAGGTTATGCTTGATTTGTCAGCTTTAACCATTCCCTGAGTATCCTTGGGATCACATTCATTCTTCCCTTAAAGAGTATGTGTTCCTAAGTTACCATATGATCCTTTAACACCACTCTTGGGAATATGTCCAGAGAAAACTAATTCAAAAGGATACATGCACTAAAATGTTCATAGCAACACTATTTGCATAGTCGAGACATGGAAGAAACTTAAATGTCCACTAATAGATGAATGGATGTGGTACATATATACTCAGCCATAAAAAGAATGAAATAATACTATCTGCAGCAACATGAAGGACCTAGAGATTGTCATACTAAGTCAGAGAAAGTCAAATATCATGTTATTATATCATACCACTTATATGCGGAATCTGAAAAAAAATGTTACAAATGAACTTGTTTCCAAAACAGAAAGGGATTCACAGACACAGAAAACAAATTTATGGTTACCAAAGGGGATAATGGTGGTGGAGAGCTAAATTAGGAGTTTGGGGTTAACGTATAGAAACTTGCTTGCTCACTCACGCATGCTTAGTCACTTGGTCATATTCAACTCTTTGCAACTCCATGGACTCTATCCCCCAAGGTGTTTCTGTCCAAGGGATTTTCCTCCTCCAGGGGATTTTCCTGACCCAGGGATCAAACCCATATCTCTTGTGCTTCCTGTATTGGCAGGCAGATTTTTTACCACTAGTGCTACCTGGGAATAAAAACTACTATATATAAAATAAGTAAGCAGCAAGGACTTACTGTGTAACACAGGGAATTCTACTCAATAGCTTGTAATAACCTATAATGGAAAGGATCTGAAAAAGAATATATATATATATATGAATCATTTTTTCAGATATCTGAATTACTTTGCTCTACACCTGAAACTAACACAACATTGTAAGTTAACTACACATCAATTTTTTTAAATGTAATGGTGCAATGTGAAAAAAAAAAAAAAAGGTACTTTAAAACTGTGCTTTAAAAGAAATATACCTTTCCATTAAGCTGTGTTTGGTTTTCAAGGCATGTTTCCTATTTACAGTTACCGTGGGAAATTCACCAGACAAGGCATCATTGTGGTGAACCCAGCCTTCTCAAGTGGGTACCACTTTCACTTCTACTTGATCCTGCCATGTCTGCTGGGTACCATGTCCCTGGGTGCCAGTGTCCATATTAGTTTCCTGTAGCTTGCAACAAATCACCACGAACTTGTTGGTTTAAAAGAACAGAGATGTATTCGATCACAGTTTCAGACAGTAGAAGTGCGAATGAAGTGGTAGCATGCCCTGGTGCCTCTAGAGGTGGATTCGTCTTTGCCTCTTCCAGCTTCCCACAGGGCTAACATTCCTTGGCTTTCTTGCCTTGCACTCTACTTCATCTTCACTCATCCTTCTCCTCCATATGTGTTTTCTCCTTTGTGTATTTCTTATAAGGAAACTTGCCATTGGACAGAGGGCCCATCCAAATCAGCCAGGATGATCTCTTTATCTTAAGATCCTTAATTTAGCTACATCTACATCTTTTTTTCCAAATAAGGTAACTGTCACAGATTCCAGGAACTGGGATTTGAACATCTCTTTTTAGAGACCATTTTTAGGTTTACTAAAATGTCTTTTGGCTAAGGTAAGCAACACTGGACATCCCTCCTCATCTACGTTGCCTTCTAATTGTTGTTGTTTTCCAGTTGCTCAGTCATGTCTGAATCTTTGTGACCCCATGGACTGCAGCATGCCAAGCTTCCCTGTCCTTCTGCCTTCCTCCAACCTTCACTCTTTCCCAATATTAAAGTCTTTTCCAATGAGTTGGCTCTTCGTATCAGGTGGCCAAACTATTGGAACTTCAGCTTGGCATCAGCCCTTCCAATGAATATTCAGGATTAATTTCCTTTAGGATTGACTGGCTTGATCTCCTTGCAGTCCAAGGGACTCTCAAGAGTCTTCTCTGCACCACAATTTGAAGGTGTCAATTCTTTGGCACTCAGACTTTGTTATGTTCCAACTCTCACATCCATACATACCTACTGGAAAAACCATAGCGTTGACTATGCAAACCTTTAATCCGTTCATCTTGGGTGAGCCTGCATGGCATGGCTCACAGCTTCATTGAGTTACAGAAGCCCCTTTGTCATGAAAAGGCTATGATCCATGAAGGGGTGTCTTCTAACAGCAGGTTCTAAATCAGAGCTGCCTTGCTCCACCACGTCTTAGAGTTTTCATTATAGAAGGATAAAGGGTTGTTTTAGCTTTTCACTAGCACATCCCATTTCCCTAAGACTCAGGCATAGACCATAGGCACATTGACCAATAGGACTTCCTTAGACACTGATTGTCAAGGCCCTGTCAAACCAAAGTTTTCTTTGGGAAGAACATTTCCTACCCTAAAAGATACTTAGGTCCAACCTGGCCAGCCATACTTAGAAGTTCACTAGTTCTTCATCAGGGTTTTGATTTCCAGGACTACTCAAAACACAGACTCAAACCTGGACCCCAGGGACAGTTAGTTCTTTTGTTTCTCTCAGTCCCAGGGCACTCTGAGATCCTTGTACACTTAATTACACATCACTCTTCTCTTAGCTTAGTGGAGTTGCTTTGTTGTTATTATTCAGTCTCCAAGACACGTCTGACTCTTTGCAACCCCACAGATTGCAGCACGCCAAGCTTTCCAGTCCCTCACCATCTCCCAGAGTTTGTCCAAGTTCATGTTCATTGAACTGGTGATGTGTAAATGCTTTGCTTAGTCACTCAGTAGTGTCTGACTACTTGCAATCTCATGGACTGTAGCCCACCAGGCTCCTCTGTCTATGGGTATTTCTCCAGGCAAAAACACTGGAGTGGTTGTCATGTCCTCTTCCAGGGGATATTCCCAACCCAGGGATTGAACCCAGGTCTCCTACATTGCAGGAAGATTCTTTACCAGCTGAGCTACCAGGGAATCCAGTATGCTTTCCCGGCTTTAATTAAAGTGCACTGAACTGACAAGCTAAGAATGCAACATTTCAAAATCACGTATTGAATTACTAATATCCCTATCTTGAATAATTAGTACTGGAATAGCTAGGACTGAAACTAAATATATCAGAACAGAAATGGACCTTCAATCATGTCACGAGCCTCTCGTGTTTACAGATGAGAAAATTGAGATCCCAACACGATGAGTCACTCAAGATCACTCAGCTATTCAATGGTGAGTCACAATTACCAGTTATATATGGGAGGTTTCCAAGACCTCCTATTACCATCGAGATTAAAAAACTTCACCAGTAAGAAACCTCGAGTTTGAACCCAAATCCTGACACTTACTAACTGTTGGAAGTGGCTCCAAGGAAGTCATATGGCTTTTCTCAGCTTCAGCTTCTTCCTCTGCAACATGGAAATGGGTACCATCCTCCTGATAATCTGTACAGCTCAAGTAACACAGCAAGGGTAAAAAAATGTCTTGCAAACTATCCACAACTAGAATGAGGTCCTCAACCATAGAGAGCATGTAGTGTCCTTGATTGCCACTCTGGCACATGGCTCAGTGACCGAAACTTGAACAATGTTTAGGGAAAGCTGAGCCAGTGGTCAAGTGAAGCAACCAGTTAATGAAAATGCTTGAAAGCAGAAAGTGGTGTCACCCTCAAATACAATGAGATTGCATAGAAACAGAGATTACAAGCGTTGGCTCTGGAAGCTGACTGCCAAGATTCAAATCCAAACACCAGCACTTACTAGATGTGCCACCTGGAGAAAATCACTTAACCTCTCTGTGGTTCAGTTTCTCATTTGTAAGGGGAGAGGAGTCCTGGCACTCACCGCATGAACTTTAGGTGAGAACCAAGTGATACAAGGCCTGGCATGGAGTGGCTACACAGACGTATTTTCATTGTAAGTTCATGTCTATATCCTTTCTTGGAAGGTATTCTAATACAGCTTCTCTTTGTTTGTGTTTTCAACCCAATTTTGGCCCTCCGCCAAAATTATGAGTTTCCATGTGCTTTATCTCACTTTGACTTCTTTAAAAAAGTGAAGATCATAGAAATCTTTGCATTAACGTACAAATAGTCACGGCAACAAAAGGCACACAGATATCCAAGGACAATACATCAAGATTACATCACGCTGCATCAAAGCAGCTCTCTGATACCTTAGGGAAGCACAGCTTTGAAAGAAGATGCCAGAGCATTAGGCATATTACAGATGAGATTTCCATAAGCTCACCCAGAAGTGATGCGATTTAACCTGTGGTTCTTACTTGGTCTCCTGGCATTCCTTTAGAAATGCCATTGTCTGTCTAATCTGTTCTGAGCATCAGTAATACTATAATTTTACTGGCAACAAATGACTACATGCTTATAACCCAAAGCTACTGCGGGGACTAAAGAGAGTGATCCACCCTCCCTACCTGCTCTTGCCTGGCACTATCCCTGGCGTGCCCTGAACCCAATTCTGCAGCCATCTCACACATTTTACCTTCAAAACTCAATGCAAGTGCCTTTCTCACTTCAAAAACTGTTCTCCTTGCTGCTCCTCTACATGTTTAGCTACAATATCCAGCGAGGAAGGACCTGAGTCTGATGCTTATTTGTATCGGAGTGACATAGCACAGTGCACTGTGTTGATAGTACTCAGAAGTGTCTTTTTGAACGAAACAAAAACCCACGAGAAGGAATTTTAGTTAGTCTCAGTGGTTTAAATTAACAAGCGGAAGTCCCAAATACTTTTATGAAAAATGTATAAAATAAAAGCTTGAAATATAAAAAACATCTTATTTCCCTGATAATTGGGAAAAGATCAATATTATTTGACATTGTCAATCTAGCAGAGTACTGATGTTCTGTGGAAACACTGGCTGAGAACAACTGAAGTACACTGTTCAAAACCACATTGAACAGTTATGTGATACAGCAGCCTGGATAGGAGGGGAGTTCAGGGGAAAATGGATACATGTGTGTGTACGGCTGAAACTATCACAACTTTGTTAATTGGCTATACCCAAATACAAAATAAAAACAATAAATTAAAAGGGATAAAATAGAAAAAAATAACATGTAGAGCAGATTTAAGAAGTGTGATCAACTTGACAAAAACTAACATTCCCTGGTGACTCAGATGGATAAAAAAGCTGCATGCAATCTGGGAGATGCAGGTTTGATCCCTGGGTCGGGAAGATCCTCTGGAGAAGGGAAAGACTACCCACTCCAGTTTTCTTGCTTGGAGAATCCCATGGACAGAGAAGCCTGGCAGTCTATAGTCCGTGGGGTCCAAAGAGTCAGACACAACCTAGTTACTAACCCTTTCTTCTTATTACCACAACTCGAACTCAATCCCCACTGATACTAAGACATAAAATTGAGAAAAATAGTTAACTCCCATGTACTGGAGCTTCCTATGATTTAATGGCCATAAGTCCATTCTTTCTAAATATCAACAAAGGCTTGCAACTTAGACGTTATCATTATTATTTTAAAAATTTTAAAGGCTGATGTTAATAAGTGTTTTATGAATTACCCAGAGGCACAGAGCTAACCAGTCAAGAAGCTATAAATTAAATTCATGCATTTGATGCAAAGCCCATGAGCTTTCTCCACTAGCTAGGTTGCAATAAGTATGAGAGTAGAAAACTAACATAGAATTTGAGATGAGCAACCACCTGAAAATATCTTTACAGATAATCAAAAGTTAAATATTCTATAAAATATGTTTTACAGTAAGTCCATTATACAGATGTAAAGGCCAGGTCTAGAAAGGATAAGGAGCTAGTTCAAAATCATATTACTCTCAGTTATTCGCATGTGCTTTTTTCTATTGAAGTATAGTTGATTTATAATATTGTGTTCATTCCAGATAAACAGCAAACTGATTCATTTATATATTTTCCCCAGTTTATTTTTCATTATAGATTATTACAGAGTACCGTTGCTGTGTTATATAGTAACTTATCTTTTTTTCTATTTTATGTATAGTGATTTGTATCTGCTAACCCCAGACTCTTAATTTTCCCTCCCTACCATGCTTTTTCCCCGTTGGTAGCCAGAATAGAGTAACCTTAATGCATTCATTCAATATTAACTCTCCAAGAATTTTTGAGCAGGTATTTTTTTTTCTGTCACTGGAAACACAGGGATAAACAAGAAATGACCCCAGCCTCCAGGAATTTTGCAATCTGTTAAAGTAGACAGGCAAAGAAATATATAATGATAATACCATGTAATTAATACTCATAGCAGGGCATTCCTTTGCATATTTCCCTAGGTTGTCATTATCAACTTTTAGTTTTCTGTTCTACCATTCCCCACATCAAAAAGCTCCTGAGAATACCTAAAATATTGGAAATGTAGAACCACTGCAAGGTTAGTTTCATACATTTAATTAGCTTAACACTATTAGAATAAAACTTTCTGTTTTTATCTGTCCTCCTTCCCTTCTTCTTGGTAGCTGCCACTTTCCAAAAGCCATATCACTCTAGTAAAAGCTCATAGCTAAAGACCTTAGTAGACATGTCTACAAAAAAAAAGACGTACAGATGACTAGGAGACACATGAAAAGATGCTCAACATCACTGATTATTAAAGAAAAGAAAAGCAAAACTACAGTGAGGCACCACCTCACACCAATCAGGATAGCCATTATTAAAAAGTCTGCAAATAAGAAATGCTGGAGAGGGTGTGGAGTGAAGGCACCAGCTCCTGCACTGTTGGTGGGAATGTAAGTTGGCACAGCCACCATGGAAAACAGTGCAGAGGTTCCGCAGAAAACTGAAAATAGAATTACCACATGATCCAGCAATCCCACTCCTGGGAATAGGAATATACCCAGACAAAACTGTCATTGGAGAAAGATACACGCACCTCTGTGTTCATAGAAGCACTGTTCACAAGAGCCAGAATATGCTAACAACCTAAATGTCCATCGACAGATGAATGGATAAGGAAGATGTAGGACACATATACAATGGAATACGACTTGGACATAAAACAGAACAAAATAATGCTATCTGCAGCAACATGGATGCAACTAGAAATTATCATACTAAGTGAACTAAGTCAGAAAGAGAAAGGCAAATACCATGTTACATCACTTAGGTAAAAGAGATTTTTCCCGATAGAGATGACTGAACTGAAAAGTAGGAGTTCACATTTTTTGCAAAGTCCTAGTGTGACTAAGGCAGATCCTCCTGAGCATGAAAAAGAGGCTGACGTGAGGTGAGGCCCACAGCCCTGTAGGACATCTGCTTTATTCGAAGGATGAAGGGGAAAGATTGGAGGATTTTAGCTCTGAGAGTGGACTGCAGGAGAGCAACAGTGAATGCAGGTGGATCACTTGGGGACTTTCTGTCACCTGGGATCAAGGGTGTTGAGAAATGACACAAATTAACCTATCTACGAAATAGAAACTGATTCATAGACATAGAGAACAGACATGGTTCCCAAAGGTGGTGGGGCGAGGCATGGACTGGGGGTTTGGGGTTGGTAGATGCAAACTAGTGCATTTAGACTGGATAAACAGCAAGATCCTAATGTATAGCACAGGAATTAGTCAATATCCTGTGATTACATCATAATGAAAAATATTTTTAAATGTATTTTTAATAAAAAAGCTACTGGCTATTCCTGACTGACAGAAACCAGGACAGAGAAACTTTTCCAGGACTTTTGATCTTGGGACCAGAAACATCAAGATACGTTCTCTGCTGGGCAAATGATATAAGATGTAAATCTCAGGGCCCAGTTTTAGAAGAGAGCCAGGACACATCTAGAGTCGCATATGTCTAACTGCCTAATGACCATCACCTCTTATATATCTCAAAGCTACTGCCACTCAATATGTCCAAAACCAGATTCATACCCTTTGCCCCAAACCTGGTTGTTTGTCAGAGTTCACTGTTGCAATGAGCAACATACCAAACCACTTAACCATGCAAGCTGGGAATAGGATTTATCGGAGTTCCCTTCCTTCCCATCCCCCCTCAAGTCCCACTATCACTCCCCCTTATTATAATCACTCCTAAACAGTTCTTCATTCTGTCCACTTTTTCCTTACTGAACACCCTCGAGTCTAAGTGACAAAAAGTTGCCAAGTAATGCACCTGCATTCACTGTTGCTCTCCTGCAATACTCTCTTAGAGCTAAAATTCTCCAATCTTTCCCCCCTCATCCTTCAAATAAAGCAAACGTCCTACAGGGCTGTGGGCTTCATCCCATGTCAGCCCATGTCATGCTCAAGAGCATCTGCCTTAGTCACACTAGGACTTTGCAAAAATGTGAGCTCCTACTTCTCAATTCAGTCATCCACATCAGGAAAAATATCTCTTTCCTAAATGATCAGGTCATATCCTTCACTGTCAGCTCTTCTGTACCACTCAGAGAGCCAGAACAATCTGAATTCTGCTTGAGGAATGCCCTACAGTTGCAAAGGTCCATTTACTTGTGTGAGTATCTGAATAAAGTTTATCTCCTCCCGCCAAATCCTTGACCTAAGGATCAGGTGGTAAGGATCAGGGTTGCTTTCTTTCTGCATTGCATCCCTAAAACCTTACCACAGTGATCAATACAATGCATTCCAAAATATCCGCTGTGTCAATTAATGCAAATGTATTATATTTAACTTTTATTTTGTGTAACTGGTTCTGATGACAGTAGAAAATTGCAAGTATTTCAAAAAGATTGAAAACAAAAGCAAATATTATATTGGCAATGCCCTTAACTTTATTTAAAAACATCAGACATTTTTAAATCACAGGTGAGCTAAGTGCTAAATCCCAATAACCCACCTTGAGATTCATAGACGAAACAAGCGGTTCAAATGACTCCTATAACAAACTGATTGGCGAGGGACAAAATGTCCCTACTCTCATTTTAAAGGGCTTCTGTGGTGGCTCAGTGGTAAAGAATCTGCCTGCAGTGTAGGAGCTTCAGGAGATTCAGGTTTGATCCCCAGGTTGGGAAGATCTCCTGGAGGAAGGCATGGCAACCCACTCAAGTATTCTTGCCTGGAAAAACCCATGGACAGAGGAGCCTGGCGGGCTACAGCCTGTAGGGCTGCAAAGAGTTGGACAAGACTGAAGTGACTTCGACCTGTTGACTAAAAAATTATAGTCACAACCTGAAAGTAGTTATTTTATTTCGCTGAAATGTTTAGGACTCCAAACCAGGGAGACAGCATCTCAGTAGCTCTGAGAAAACTGCTCCAAGAAAGCAGAAAGGTAAATCAGGCTACATACAAGCTTGCAACAAAGGGAGCAGGCAGTCTGAACATCAAAGATCAGGTATCAAGTTAAGGAATTTAGCATTCTATGCATGTATGGGCTCATTAAATTAATTCCTTTCATATGCAACTCAAAATCCTCCAGCTTCTCAGCAATTACCATGGGAGGTAGCAGAATGTGCCGGATCATAGTTTGAGAGCTCTCATTCACATTTGGAGGACAGGAATCGCTGATGGCTGTGACATTTCTTGTTTATTAATATGGCAGGAAATATTTCATTTCACAGTATGAACTATCATTTTAAAGTGTCTAAAAATGGTTCTTAACACTATGTCTGATTCATGTTGTTGAGTTGCTAAGTCATGTATGCTTGCCATCATTTTCTTGGGCTCCAAAATTACTGTGGACAGTGACTGCAGCCACAAAATTAAAAGATGTTGTTTCCAAAAAAAAAAATATGTTGTTTCCTCCTTGGAAGAATAGCTATGACAAACCTAGACAGTGTGTTTGAAAGTAGAGATATCACTTTGCCGACAAAGGTCTGTATAGGCAAAGCTATGGTTTTTCCAGTTGTTCTGTATAGGAGAGTTGGACCATAAAGAAGGCTGAGCACTGAAGAATTGATGCTTTCGAACTGTGGTGTTGGAGAAGACTCTTGAGAGTCCCTTGGACAGCAAGGAGATCCAACCAGTCCATCCTAAAGGAGATCAGTCCTGAATATTCATTGGAAGAACTGATGCTGAAGCTGAAGCTTCAATACTTTGGTTACCTGATGTGAAGACTTGACTCTGGAAAAGATCTTAATGCTAGGAAAGATTGAGGGCAAGAGGAAAAGGGGGCTACAGAGGATGAGGTGGTTGAATGGTATCACTGACTCAAAGGACATCAGTTTGAGCAGACTCAGAGAGACAGTGATAGAGAAGCCTGACATGCTTCAGTCCATGGGGTCGCAAAGAGTCTGACACAACTTGGTGACTGAACAGCAACAATGTGTCATATTTATATATAATAGTATATATGTAATTTTCAATTTCAAATTATCCAGAAAATATTCTAAACTACTTTTGAAGTAGTCAGTCTTATAATAACACCAAAAAAAGTATGAAATATAATAGTGTCTCCACCAGAAAATGCTCATAATTACTACACTCTTTCCTCAATATTGAAAATGAAAGTGGCTGGGGACAAGTGTGCCAGAGAGGCAGATACTTTGCCAGATCTTCCCTTCAATTTCATGGGGAAGTTGGCTCGTGAACCGTGGCAAAGATCATTGCTGATATTCCCAAAAATAATAAGCACCATTACCTGATAGTAGTGAATAGCTTCTTCCAGTTGGCTACAAGTGTTTCCTTTTCTAAACAGCTCAAAGCCTTATAGGATACACAGTCTGTAGATTTTTGGACAGTTCTTGAAGCCTAAGAGGACGTTGTGTGGGACAGCTGAGACGCACGAAAGTGAAAAGTTCCAGTCTCCTTTCCGCTGGAAGAGGGCACACCTAGTGCTGTTTTGAATGGCCTTGTTTTTTAGGAAATGGTCCTGTCATTTAGGTTGAAGGACGCAGTTGCATGACTAATTATGTTTTCATTGCAAACAGCTCCACCATCCATTATGCAAAAGCCTTAATGAGCTATTTCTAGAGAGGGCATACCACATTAGAGTCTTTTCTAGGAAAACATTCAATGAATAATTTTAGAGTAAGAACGCCAGCTCCAATACCATCTTCTGTAGTGGGCCCTCTCATTGGTAGAAGTGATCTCTCCAGCTTTTTAAGTGTTATCAGGATTCACCCATTGCTCTTCTATTCATACATTTAAGTTAAAACAAACAAACAAACAATAATAACAACAACAAAAAAAAACAGTTATCTTACTCATTAGTTCTGTTCAGTAGCTCAGTTGTGTCCAATTCTTTGTGATCCCATGGACTGCAGCACTCCAGGCTTCCCTGTCCATTACCAACTCCAAGAGCTTGCTCAAACTCATGTCCATTGAGTCACTGATGCCATCCAACCATCTCATCCTCTGTCATCTCCTTCTCCTCCTGCCTTCAATCTTTCCCAACATCGGGGTCTTTTCCAATGAATCAGCTCTTCACATCAGATGGCCAAAGCATTGGAGTTTCAGCTTCAGCATCAGTCCTTCCAATGAACATTCAGGACTGATTTCCTTTAGGATGGACTGGTTGGATCTCCTTGCAGTCCAAGGGACTCTCAAAAGTCTTCTGAAACACCACAGTTCAAAAGCATCAATTCTTTGGCACTCAGCTTTGTTCATAGTCCAACTCTCACATCCATACATGACCACTAGAAAAACCATAGCTTTGACTAGATGGACCTTTGTTGGCAAAGCAATGTCTCTGCTTTTTAATGTGCTATCCAGGTTGGTCATAACTTTTCTTCCAAGGAGCAAGCTTCTTTTAATTTCATGGCTGCAGTCACCATCTGCAGTGATTTTGGAGCCCAAGAAAATAAATTCTTTCACTGTTTCCATTGTTTTCCCATCTATTTGCTATGAAGCAATGGGACCGGATGCCATAATCTTCATTTATTGAATGCTGAGTTTTAGGCCAGCTTTTTCCCTCTGCTCTTTCACTTTCATCAGAGGCTCTTCAGTTCCTCTTCACTTTCTACCATAAGCATGGTGTCATCTGCATATCTGAGGTTATTGATATTTCTCCCAGCAATCTTGATTTCAGTGTGTTTCATCCAGCCCGGCATTTCACATGATATGCTCTGCATATAAGTTAAATAAGCAGGGTGACAATATACAGCCTTGACATACTTCTTTCCCAATTTGGAACCAGTCTGTTTTTCCATGTCTGGTTCTAACTGTTGCTTCTTAACCTGCACATAGGTTTCTCAGGAGGCAGGTAAAGTTGTCTGTTATTCTCATGTCTTGAAGAATTTTCCACAATTTGTTTTGATCTACACAGTCAAAGGCTTTGCCATAATCAATAAAGCAGAAATAGATGATTTTCTGGAATTCTCTTATTCTTACGTTTTCTTAAAAGGAAACGCCCAAGGAGTGAATATAGTCACTTGATGTGGTGTGACAAGTTTTTATTCTTTATATATTAAGAGACAATGTGAATTTTATCCCACCACAGACAAAATAGATACAGGATTATTGATTCACAGTTTCTGAAGCTGGTTCCGGGTACTATTGATAGTGACATGAATCAGCAGACTCTTCTGTAACTTTTGACATTCTAAATTAGCTACTGTAGACTTGGATACCATTTTTGTTTTTTAAACAGCTTCTTGAGGTATATTTTACATACCATAAAATCTCCTCTCTTCAAGTATAAAAGTCAATAATCTGTAGTCAATTTACTGAGTGACACAACCATCACCATAAATTAATTTTAGAAAATCCCCACCCCTCCATAAGATTCTTTGTGCCATTTACATCATCTTCATTCTTACCCCTTGCACCAGACAACTACTGTCCTACTTTATTTCTCTATAAATTTTCCTTTTCTGGACACTTCATGTACATGGAATCATAATATGTGACCTCTTGTGCCTGGCTTCTTTCACTTAGTATAATATTTTTGAGGTTCATTCATAACATAACATGCATCTGTGGCTTATTCCTTCTCATTCCATTGCATGGATACCTGTATTTTGTCTATGCATTTTGCAGTTGATCGGCTTTGGGTTGTGTGTACTCACTCATGTTCAATTCTTTGCAGTCCCATGGACTGCTAGGATCCTCTGTCCATGGAATTTTCCAGGCAAAAATACTGGAATAGGTTGCCATTTCATACTCCAAGGGATCATTCCAATGCAGGGATAGGAAGTCTCCTAAGTCTCCTGCATTGGCAAGCAAGGATTTTTTTTTTTTTTTTTTTTACCACTGAGCCACCTGGGAAGTCCTGATGGGCTTTAAGTTGCTTCTCTTTTTGCAGTCATCTTGAATCAAGATGTGGTAAACATTTGCATACAAATCTGTGTGCATACACTTCTTTGGGGTAGATACCTAGAAGTGAAATTTCTGGTCTGTCTAGTCTTATTTCATACAAATTCATTGGCTATATACATTTATATAAGTAACTTGTGCCCTATAGAAGGATATAAAATGAATGAAACTTATTCTCTTCTGGGGGAAATAAGACATGCACATAAGAAACATATAAAGTAGTGACCTAGAGAGGGAGATTTTGGAGGTAGGAGAGATTGGGTTCAGTAGAGAATCAGGAAGATTTTCTTGATGAAGTAGTACTTGTGTAGAGGCCTTGAAGAATAAACAGGATTTTAATAGCTGCACATTTCCAAAGCAGATATTTTATGCTAAATCCCCAGTTGTGTGTTTATTTATCCTCCACAGTGTGAGGAAGGATAGTCATGCTGATTTGAGAATCAGGATTTAGGTACTCCAGATTTGACTCAGTCTCTAAAATGTATCTAAATTCTCGGGGACTTGGTTTTCTCATTTGAAGCAAGAATCATCTTTTTCCTCTCGAATCTTTGCTTTCATTACCTCTGACTTGTCACATGGTTTGGAAAAGAAGTCCCTGGGGTACTGGATATAAAGGTACTCCAAAAAACTATGATTTTCTTCAAACCTAAACAGAGTATTTCGTATAATGTGTTGATATGATAACTGTTTTATAAGAAGAGACCATAAGAAGAGATATGTTAGCTGATAGCAGGGATGTAAGGTATCTCTTAGGACGGCAGAACTGAGCTGCATATCCCGCCAAAGTCGTTGAATTTGCTATGCCCTTTCTAAGAATATTCATATTTCTCTCTTGGAGCATAGTTGCTACAGTGTTGCATTAGTTTCACCCTACAGCAAAGTGAATCAGCTGTACACACACACAATATCCCCTCTTTTTGGATTTCCTTCTTATTTGGGTCACCACAGAGTACTGAGAAGAGTTCCCTGTGCTATCCAGGAGGTTCTCGTTAGTTATCCATTTTAATCAGAGTACCAATATGTGTATATATGTCAATCCAAATCTCCCAATTCATCCTCCCTCCTCTTTCCTTCTTAGTAGCCAAACATTTGTTTTCTCTGTCTGTGTCTCTATTTCTGCTTTGTAAATAAGACCATCTATATCATTTTTTTTGGGGGGGGAGATTCAACATATATGTGTGAATATATGATACTTATTTTTCTATTTCTGACTTGCTTCACTCTGTATGATAGTCTCTAGGTTCATCCACATCTCTACAAATGACCCAATTTCATTCCTTTTTATGCCTGGGTAATAGTCCATTGTATATATGTGCCACATCTTCTTTAACAGTTTCTCTGCTGATGGACATTTAGTTTTGTTTCCATGTCTTGGCTAGCGTGGCTAGTGCTGCAATGAAGATTGGAGTATGTGTGCCTTTTTGACTTACGGTTTTCTCTAGGGCTGCAAATATTCTTCTCTTTACAATCCTAAAAGTTATCTTCCTCTTATTTTTTATGATGTACCTGTGAAGCCATCTTCTATGGAGAACTTCACTGACCACTCTGGGTAACAGTGACATCACTGTATGTATTGGACCTGAAATGCAATAGGTGTTCAACATGTATTAGCTAGAGTTAACCATTACTATTAATTACATCATGGTTAACACTGTATTAGTTCTCAAGGGCTGCTGTAAAAAGTACCACAAACTTGGTGGTTTAAAGAACAAAATTCATTGCCTCACAGCTCTGGAGGCTGGAAGTCCAGAATCAAGGTGTCAGCAGGGTTGGTTCCTTCTGAGGCTATGAGGGAGAATTGTTTCCAGACCTCTCTCCTTGGTTTTCAGATGGTGTCTTCTCCCTAAGTCCTTTATGCCTTCCCTCCATTGTGTATCTGTGTCCAAATGGCCGCTTTTACAGCAAGTCCCCTACTTATGAATGAGTTCTGTTCTGAGAGCATCTTCATTAAGTCCAATTTGTTCATTAAGTCCAACAAAGTAGCATAGGTACCCAACTAACAACCAGCTATATAGTACTGTGCTGTATTAGGTTTATACCAATTTTCACACAAATAATGCATAAAAAACAAACACAAAAAATAAACATTTTTAACCGTACAACACAGGACCTTGAAAAGTACAGTAGTACCAGCTACATTACCGCTGCTTTTGCATTTCCTTCCAGACATCTGGGGCTTGAAATAAAGATATTGTAATACCGCTCTCTATCCAGAACTCTACAGTAAAATACACAAAAGCCCAACCAGCTTTAGAGGGTGCACATATGTGACAATGTACACCAGACACACAAATGAACTTATGTGATTGGACGTGTGAGCACGTTTGCATCTTTGAACATTTGTAACTTGAAGGCTTGTATGTAGGGGACTTACTGGATTAGGACCCAGTCATAGTAGGTTATGGCCCACCACCCTAGTGACCTCACTTTATCTTTTACCTCTGTAAATACCCTAGCTTCCCAGCTGGTGCAGCCGGTAAAGAATCCACTTGCCACTGCAGGAGGCACAAGAGACTTGGGTTCCATGTCTGCGTTGGGACGAGTCCCTGAAGGAGGAAATGGTAGCCCACTCCAGTATTTTTGCCTGGAAAATTCCATTGACAGAGAGGCCCGGAAGTCTGCAGTCATAGGGTCACAAAGAGTTGGACACAACTGAGTGCTCATACACAAACACACAAAGCTATTCTGTTAGAAACCAAGAGCAAGGAGAAAGTAATAAGCCCAACAATGATAACAGGACCAGCTTCTCAGGTAGAAATGATAATCTAGGTTTTTAATTTGAACCTCTTTTACCCAAGAAGATATGAAACATGTGAAAAGTCCATATGGAAGATGTAGAAGCATTTTTTCAGAAAATTAGGATGTGTGCACAGAGAGGGGAGAATTTCTTCAGAGGCTTTTGCCAATGTACCTCATTGAGGACACATGGAAATAGACCAAAGCAGCTTGTCAGCCTGCCCCTGCCAGGAAACATGCTCTTTAAAATTGTTTGTCATTTGTCTTGATAATTATAATCCAAGACTGTAGGACCTTACAAACATTAGAAACCTAAAACATTGGAGAGGAATAGGGAATACATTTCTTTTTTAAGTTATAAAACTTAGAGTTGAGTGTCTTGACATCCAACTTGCTATAACATCAAAGGAGATCAGCACAGGAGACATAGAATCTATTCCCAACTTGTTCTAGGCTGATCCTCAGTTGCCATGGCAACACCTTTAGTGGCTTATTCCTTTTCTTCTTCTTTGGTTACACTTTTCTAGTATATGTGTGAGGTAAGAGCCACATCTGGAGAAGGGAGTGGCTACCCACTCTAACATTCTTGCCTGGAGGATTCCATGGACAGAGGAGCCTGGTGAGCTACAGTCCGTGGGGTCACAAAGAGTTGGACACAGCTGAGTGACTAACACTACACTAAAAGCCACATAGGGCTTCCCTGGTGGCTCAGTGGTAAAGAATCCACCTGCAATGCAGGAGACATGGGTTCGACCGCTGGTTGGAAAGATTCCCTGGAAAAGGAAATGGCAACCCACTCCAGTATTCTTGCCGGGAAAACCCGATGAACAGAGGAGCCCAGTGAGCTATAGTCCACGGGGTTGCAAAAGAACCAGACATGAGTTAGCGACTAAATGACAACAACAAAGAGCTGCATAGCTTGGAAATTTTATACGAGGAAAGAGAAACTATTACAGATCATCATTACCGGACATTTGTTCAAGGAAGTCAATTCATTTTTTTGAATCACAGTGTCCCCAGTTAAGCAATCTAATTAGTGGGAAAACACAATTACTCAATTATAGGTCATTAGATTTAATAGAGGTAAGATATTTCAGATGGCAAGCTCAAGTGGGTGAATATGCCACCAGCTGATCATTGCTGATCATTAAAATTGGACCTCAGATCTTCGCAACTAACAGCAGCCATGGGCCCAGCCCAGGGAAGAGTCCTAGGACTGTCCCATGGGTCCTAGAGTCCTAGGACTGTCCCATGGGTCCTAGTTTCATCATTGCTCTGGAATTTCACATTCTCTTCTCTCTGCTTTGGAAACCTGGCCTCTATCATCTCTAGATGTGAGACTTGTACAGACTTTCCCATGTCAGTTCATTCCCACCCAACAAATATTTAGCTGAAATAAATATGTATACCTTTGGCTGAATATTGGCTGAAATTCAGCTAAATATCAATCAAGATTGAGTCTTCAAATATGGAGAATCTACCCTGACACGGGATTTAGGGCAGGCAAGCCTGTAACTGCTATAAGACCATTTTTTTTTTTTTACAAGGTTGAAAATTATTAAACAAGCAATTATGAAAAGCCTGACCAATACAAGGCAGTACTCTTGGTGCAGCAGATACTGAAAGGGCAGGAGTGATTCTTTTGAGAAATTATCCCTATGGCCTATATAGACAAAAGCAACCTGCTAAAGGGGAAAAATAAATACTTAAAACCAAGGAGTACGATTCATAGTAAAAGTGCATGTGAGATGCAATGAAAGGGAAAATACTCAACTCTGTCTTGAGCCTGGAGGCATGAGGCTCAGATATATATTTCTTTCTGCACCTCAGTTTCTTTTTTTAATCGAAGTATAGTCAATTTACAATGTCATGTTAGCTTCAGGTGTATAGCACAATGATTCAGTTACATATATATATATATATATATATATATATATTCCAACTTCTTTTCCTTTATAGTTTATTACAATATATTGAATATACCTCCTTGTGCTATACCGTAGGTCTTTGTTGTTTATTTTATATACAGTAGTGTATATACATCAATCCCAAACTCCTAATTTATTCCTCTCCCTCCTTTCTCCTTTGGTAACCATGAGTGAAATGCAAGATACCAACAGTACCTAGTGGAAAGGTCATTATAAGGATTAAATATACAAACACACATAAAGGGTCTCCTTCGGGGTGTGTGTGTGTATATATATATATATATATATATATATGTACACACATATATATATATATGACACATATATATATGACACATATATATATGACACTATTATTACTAAAAGCAAAACTTGTTTAGATGTTTCAAAATTTATTTGCATACAACTTCAAAAAATTACTTTCCATTTACATTAAAGA